>NW_027456820.1:97500-195000 GCF_040206685.1 Ascaphus truei
GAGCTTGGGGGGGGGGGGGGTGAGCTTGGGGGGGGGTGAGGTGTGTGTGAGCTTGGGGGGGGGGGGGGTGTGTGTGTGTGTGTGTTTTTTTTTTTATTTTATTTTTTGTGGACCTTTGGCCCGTCACTCCGCCTCAGGCCAATGCGAGGTGTGGGGGGCGGGCCAAGGGGGTGGTGTGAGTGTGTGAGGCCAATGAGAGGTGTGCGGGGGCGGGCGGCCCATGGGACCAATGAGATTGCCGCTAGGGACACCGGACATCCAGCAGGCAAACATACAGTGCTTTCACTAATATAGTATAAGATAGGCGCATGTAACCGTTACAGACCAGATTAAAATGTGAGACAGCCTTAGTTTTGAAAGAACTTAGACTGGTGGCATCTGCAAGAGTCTCTGGTAGGTTGTTCCAGTTTTGGGGTGCACGGTAAGGCCGTGATTATACCCGAAGCGGCGGAGCGCAGAACGTTGTGCGCCACCAAAACAAATAAAAGTTTTCCTATGAGCGCACGCTAAGAATGGGTGACCAAGTGCGCAAATTTTCGAACAGATCCAAGAATTTTATTTTCTGGAGCGATGGCCGCGTCATGTGAGCGGTTCAGCCAATGAGCGTGAACCACTCACGTGACATCATGGCCTCGCCTCCCGATGCCTCCTGCCTGCAGTGCAAGTTTCGGGCAGCGCATCGCACGGAGGTAGCGCGCGTGTCCCGCCGCCGGTGGTATAATGAAGGCCTATGAGGAGGAGCGTCCGGATACTTTGTTGAACCTTAGGACCATGAGCAGTCTGTTGGAGTCTGATCTCAGATGATAAGTGCTGACGTGGTAGGGGTGAGGAGCTTGTTCAGATAGGTGGGTAGCTTGCCTAGAAAGTATTTGAATACACAGACCCCCACCAACGCGGCTCGAAACGCGTTGGTGGGGGTCTGTATACCCCGTAATGTAGCTGTATTTTTTTGTGGTTTCCATTAAAATAGTCTTTTTTTATGGGCACACGCTCTCCTGGATTTCATTCAACCTTTTTTTACTTTCCCGAGTATTAGTGCCTGCTTTTTCCTTTTGCTTCGTGTCAAATCATCCAGAAAAAACAGAAGCACGCCCCCTACTGTGAAAGAAGAAAACTGCACAGCCAAAAGGACATTACCAACTGTAACTGTGAGTTATTTTATCACAAGCACATTCTCCATTCTGACATTATATGCTGGGACACTTTATTGTGTGGCCCCTTACTACAGTGCTCGTGGGGGCCCTAGCCCACTAGTCAGATTACAATGGAGCAGTGATTAATACATGATTGTTCTGTGTCCTATGGATTGGCTATCCCTTATCCATTATCCAGGGGCTTTTCATTTCGGGAATCATTATATACATTTATTGAACGTTACAATTTTTGTACTACATATTTTGAGGCTTTTTTTCAGAGCACCACACATTTTTTCCATTTTTCTATGAAAAGTGGAAAGGCAGGGGACACTTTAACTTTCACATGTTATAATGCCTGGCCCCTGGCTTATGGTGCCAGGTAGCTGCCAGGGGCTCACCGTTCCAGTGGTAACCTTTATTGTATAGCCTGGTTACCCCCTTTATCGTATAGCCTGGCACCCCCTTTGGAGGGAAGTATTATCGAAATGGGGGGGTCCCAGAGTTGAAATGAATGCGGTTCAGCTTGGGGAGACCCTCTGCTTCAATCCTGTTTTAAATTTTTTTTTTTTATAAAAAGCGTGTGACTTGCTCCTTCAGAATACTGATTTTCATGTTCAGTTAAAGCCTTAACAAGAAAAAAATGGGTGTATATAGCGCTAAAAAATCTTGTGCAGTGACAATAATGTTATAATGTGATAGTGCACACAATAAAATATAAATATATAATAATAAACTTAGGCTGCCAGGTGATACCAACTCCAAGACAGGTTGGAAAAACAAGACAAATAATAAACAATACAGACCGGCGCCAATTAGTCCAAGGTGATACTAATGTCCAGCACTGAAAGAGTCTCAGAATAGTAGATAGCTGCAGTAGTATCTTCACAGCTTGTCTTCAATGATTGGACTCCATATGTATGTGCATGGGAGAAAAAATAGACAAAGAAAACATATCATAGTGCAGTATGCAAACAACCAAACATGCAGGACAAACAGGACAAGACAAACACTACATAAAACAGGCTCACCCCCTGAAGAAGTGCGCATGCGCACGAAACGCGTTGGGCAGATTTGCATTTTGAGTGTGGCAGAGGACTGGTAGTGACTGCGGGAGCCTTGCAGCCAAGTGAAAGGAAATTCGGCGATTGCACCCGCCTCCTAGCAGCGGATTTCCGGATTGAGCTTGACAGACAGCACCAGGAGCTCCACGAGATCCGTCAAGCCGCGTGGTGTGACGTGCTTCTGGTCACGGAGAGAGAGAGATCCCTGGAGGTCTGAGGACTGAAAAAACGGAGCTGCTGCCGGTTACCATCTATCCTTACACCCCTGCTTATGTCCTGTGGCAGTACTGTAAGTAGGATTCCGGTTTTTACCCACCGGATCCCACGTGTGCTACCTCATCATTTTCATTTTAATTGTGTTAATAAATACTTTATTGTAGGATTAGTCAGCCTTGCCTGTTTTATGTAGTGTTTGTCTTGTCCTGTTTGTCCTGCATGTTTGGTTGTTTGCATACTGCACTATGATATGTTTTCTTTGTCTATTTTTTCTCCCATGCACATACATATGGAGTCCAATCATTGAAGACAAGCTGTGAAGATACTACTGCAGCTATCTACTATTCTGAGACTCTTTCAGTGCTGGACATTAGTATCACCTTGGACTAATTGGCGCCGGTCTGTATTGTTTATTATCGGTTAAAGCCTTACTTCACAAATGTAGTAAAGTGCTTTAAAACATTTTTTTGATTTCAACCTTCCCCAGCGATCGCATCTGTCTATCTAAACCTTGTGTCGCCCTGCTCCTTACTTCCCTTCTCCTTTCCCACTCAACCTGTCTTCACCAACCTACCAACACTTCTCTACCTCCTTTGATACCTAACCTACCAAGTCCTACTTCACGTCCCCCTTCACTCCACTTCCAGTCACCACTCCCACTATCTAACTTGCACATTTCTATAGCTTTCTGATTTCCTCACTTCTCCACATTTATTCTTCTTTCTTTCTAGCTCCCTACTTCCTCTCCTCCTTGCTCTCCCCTCTACCACTTCCTTACTACTTGCTGCATCCCTACCCCACTTTAAATTCAAGTCTACTTCCTTACTCCTTCTTATAGTATTGTCTCCTTAAATGTCTCCACTTCGGCTTATTTCCTCTCATCTACTTGCTTTTATCCTCTTACTAACTCCCTCTCTATCACTCACCCTGCCCTTACTCGCTTAATGGTTCTGCCGCTACGGCGCTATACTAATTCCCTTCCCGTATGTCTTTCTATTCTTCCCAGACTCAAAATTCAAAAAGCCCGCGTCGGGCCGGTGAGATGACTAATCCAGGCCTGCGCGGGTCATCCGGCGCATTCTGGACGCCTTGATGGGCTTACGGCTGTCCTTGGTCTTGCTGGTGACGTCATCTGGTCGCGCCGGTGGGAGCTGGTTCCGCGCCACCTCCAAGATGGCGCCGCTCCTTCCGGGGCACAGCTGTGATGCGTATCCGGGGGGCGGCCATTTTGGAAGACGTCTCTCACCAGTGCGGAGGTGCGTGCGCCCGCTCCTGTTTCCCGCTCACCGCTCTCTTCCTGCTACTGTGGATTCCCGCCTTCTAGAGCTGCTTCGCCATCTTGTGTCGGGGGCCGCCATCATCAGAAAGGTAGGCCGCAAATTTTCTCACCAGGGATTCAGTTTCAGCGCAGGTTGCTTGATCACTGGACATCTGTAGTTGGGGTGTCGGGGATCACCGCTCTTTCACTCGGGGGTGAGTTTCTTTATTTGGTGACAGCTTCACCGTGGCCGGGGACCAGACCTCAAGTAGGGGGACGAGAACTGGAGGAGAAGCAAAGAAACACAGGTTGCTGAGGCCATGACACCGAGGGATTAGCCTGATACACTACAGGGGTGAACAAAGCCGGGACAGACTCTGGTTATGCATAGTATATGTTAGGTTTTATTCATTCAAGCTCAGGAAGAGCGAGGCAGGAGTGGGGGGGAGTGACCTGCTTCAAAAATCCGCATGGGCCACGCACTAGGGGGGAGGAGGGTGGATCTCCTGGGCCCTAGTGAAGTCCTTTGGGACTGGACGCGGTGGGTGAATGAACTTCATCCCACGTTTCCTCCGGACGGTTGGAGAGGAGTCCAGCTTCCCAAAGGCGGTGATAGAATTCTACTGTCTTTTGTCTTGTCTAGTGTTTGTTGTGTCCCCCCAGGTGTACCCTCTTGTGTGCTCCCCCTTGTGTATTGCTGTAGGTGGTGAAGTGAGGTATTGCAGTTCGAGAAGAAGAGGAGGTCGGGATTGTGGTCCAGGTGCATCAATCAAGAACAGATATCGGCAGCAAAGTCATCTCATACTTTTAAATGAGTAAGGAACTCAGGCTAGTATCACATAACATTAAGGGGTTTAACAGCCCGGTTAAACGCAGAATCGCCTTCCGAGATTATAAGCGTAAAGGGGCAGAAATTCTGTTTCTGCAAGAAACACACTTCTCTCAAGACAACTACCCCAAATTCCTGGATAAGGACTACCCGACACACTTTTTGTCTTCCGCGAAAGTCAAAAAAAAAGGGGTGGCCATACTAATTCATAAAAGAATACCGTTCGTACCCGATAGGACTTTCAAAGATAAAGAGGGCAGATTCCTCATAGTAAGAGGTGCAATCCAAGGGTTCCCAATTACTCTAGCAACAATATATGCCCCTAATGAGACGGCCCCCGTTTTTTTCTCTACCTTCTTTGGGAAACTCAACAAAGTGGCCAGAGGTAATATCATTGTCGCTGGAGACTTGAACAGGGCACTACGGGAGGACCTTGACAGATGTTCATCCACTAATATTACACACAGATCTGACATACTAACAATTAAAAAAGGGTTACGTGACTGCCAACTACTCGACATCTGGAGGGAACAACACCAGAGACTGAGAGAATACACCTTCTACTCACACCCACATGACACATATAGCAGGATAGATTACTTCCTTGTATCCAACAGAATGGTCCCTGGGGTCTCTCGCACCGAGATCCATGATATTTCATGGTCAGACCATGCATCTATAGAGCTGCGGTGCACACTAATCCCACTAGACAGACCTAGAGCGAACTGGAAACTAAACGAAATCTTGCTGAAAATCCCAGCCCTACAGGTGGAAATTGGGGAAAAGCTCACACAATACTTCGAGGAGAATGAGGGGAGTGTGGCTACGCACTCCAGACTGTGGGAGGCCCATGAGGCTACCCTCAGGGGGGTCATTATGAATCTGGCCGCTAAACGGAAAAGAGAACGGGAGGGAAAAATTTTGAAGCTACAGGAACAGCTAGCAGAGCTTTCCTCCCTCCACAAAAAAATAAGAATGCCCACACGTTAACTCAAATACTAGCCACTAAAACTAGTCTTAACCTCCTCCTCTCCGCCCAGGCCGAGAAGGAATTGACCTGGTCCAAGCGGAAATTTTATGAAAAAGCTAACAAGCCTGACACACTACTTGCCAATAAGCTAAAAAAACAAGCTTCCAAACTATCACATTCACGCAATTCGAAACCAAGATGGGGACCTTACCTCCATCCCAGCGAACATAGCAGGGGAATTCAAAAAGTATTACGAAATATTATACAATGGAGATAAGGTAACCCATAATCCGAAAACAAAGGAGGATTTACGGACCTTCTTAATAGAGGCACATTTACCCATTTTGAAGAGATGCGAAAGGGAGGCACTCCAGTCGGACTTCACGATGGAGGAACTCTCTGGGGTCATCAAAGCACTAAAACCGGCTAAAGCCCCAGGGCCAGATGGCTTTTCGAACTTATATTACAATAAATATTTAAAAATTCTAGCCCCCCACATGTTAAAGTTATTCAATGAAATCTTAGCAGGGGCCTCATTCCCAGCACAAATGCTCCAAGCCTCAATATCGGTGATCCATAAACCCGGAAAGGACCCGGCAGACTGTAAGAGCTACCGGCCCATTTCACTGATTAACTTGGACCTCAAAATATACTCTAAACTTATAGCCAACAGGGTGGGTAGTGTTCTTCCCGGGTTAATTCACACGGATCAAGTAGGGTTTATCGGAGGTAGACAAGCGGCAGATAACACCAGGAGAATTATTGACCTAATTGATCTGGCCCAAAAAGAAAAAATTCACTCCATGGTGTTAAGTCTGGACGCTGAAAAAGCCTTCGATAGAATAGATTGGCCCTACCTATCGGAAACACTGAGAGCATTTGGCTTTGAGGGACGCCTCCTGCAGGCCATCCTGGCGTTGTATAAAAACCCAACAGCAAGAGTGAGATATCAAGGTTTCCCCTCAGAACAGTTTGAAATCAAAAGCGGAACACGTCAAGGATGCCCGCTGTCGCCACTACTGTTCGCCTTATGTA
The DNA here is from genome assembly GCF_040206685.1 of Ascaphus truei. Classification (NCBI taxonomy): domain Eukaryota; kingdom Metazoa; phylum Chordata; class Amphibia; order Anura; family Ascaphidae; genus Ascaphus; species Ascaphus truei. The sequence continues at coordinate 104,006 of NW_027456820.1, forward strand.
TAGAGCCTTTGGCGGCACACATCAGAAATAACCCAGATATCTCTGGTATCCCTGTGGGAGACCAAATGCACAAAGCCGCTCTATATGCGGACGATGTCATTCTCACAATAGCCAAATCTCTCACATCTCTCCCAAATGTATTCAACATACTGGGCAAATTTAACCAAATTTCGGGATTTAAGATCAATCAGTCTAAATCAGAAGCCCTCAATATTAATCTACCAAAAGAAGTTGAAAAACTGATTGACCTCAATTTTCAGTTCAAATGGCAACCCTCCGCTATCAAATATTTAGGGGTTTATCTCACAAGGGAGTACAAAACTTTATATAAAGCAAATTTCCCCAAGATCATAAAGACGCTGGGGGAGGATCTCCGAACCTGGATGAAGGGGAGCATCTCATGGATTGGGAGGATACATAGCGTGAAAATGAATCTCCTCCCAAAGATGCTATATCTTTTCCAGAGTCTCCCTATCCCTTTGGTGCAGGCGGACATCCTCTCCCTCCAGTCAAAAATTATAAAATTTATTTGGAACGGGAAAAACCCAAGAATTGCTAAAGGAATATTAAAACGTCCCATTCATCCTGCGGAGGGTGAGCGGTGCCTTGCTTGCAGGCCTACTATAAAGCAGCCCAATTAGGGCAGATTTTCCAATGGCACACAGACCCAAGCCTACGGAGATGGGTTGAGTTGGAGAAGAGATGCTGTGCACCAATTGAAATCCGAAATTTAATCTGGCTACCCAGAGAAGGGGTACGCAAGATGAACAATCCGCTGCAGACCATGGTCAATTCATTATAAGTTTGGGAGGCCACGAAATTCAAATGTAATTTGACTACCAAAACATCATTAATGACACCAATAGTGGGCAACCCAGACTTCGCTCCGGACCTGAATAGCAAAAATTTCTTGATATGGACTCAGAAGGGCTTCTCCCGTCTAAACGATCTGGAGGGCATAACGACCATACAAACATTTGACCAAATTAAATCCTCTAAGAATATCCCAAACAAATTTTTTAGGTACCTCCAGATCAGAGATTTCTACAATAAAACGCCAATTCGACCGGCGCGAACAAATTTTGAGCAGCTGTGTTCCAGAGATACGGACACAAGGGGACTCACATCTAGAATGTACAGGGAAGTGATCTGCCAGAAGTCGCCCATTGACAATAGACTGAGTTACATGAGACACTGGGAATCAGACCTAGGAGAGATTTTAGAGGACGACGAATGGGACAGAATTATACAGGCGGCGGCGAAAAGCTCAATCTGCACCACATTAAAGGAGAACGCATATAAAGTCCTTATGAGGTGGTATTACACTCCGACGCGCTTAGCGAAATTTGTAAAAGGCTACTCCCCTCTCTGCCCTAAACAGTGTGGGGAAGCAGCTGACCTCTGACATATGTTGTGGTCTTGCACTAAGGGGGCCCCTATTTGGGAACAAATCAGAGATTGGATTCAGCGGATTCTCGATTTGGAGATCCCCCTGGACCCGTGGCTGTTCCTATTGGGCATGCGGATCCAGGGTCTGTCAAATGCGTCGCATAAATTAATCGCGCATTTTGCTACAGCCACAAGATGTGAGATCGCAGCATTATGGAAACAGCAGGAGATACCAATTATCCCTAAGATCAAAAACAGAATTTGGCATGTCTGCCGGATGGAACAATTAACGAGTTTAGTTAATGACTCCGGCACAAATGTTCTAAAGGTCTGGGATCCATGGTTGACCCAGGTAGACATCCCAGGAGTGGACGCCACCTCAATCTTGCACTAATTAAACTAGGTGCGTTCTCCTTTAAGGGCAGATTAGACAACACGACTCAGCGACGCACAGTTAGCAGACCTTCATGTAGTCATAGAATAGGGAAAAACAAATAAAAGAAAGAAACCTCAGAAGAACCTGTCCCAGTTAAAACCCTTAGCTATTGCCTAAAAGGTTGAACAAGAGATATCTAAAAAACTGCACCAGAGCCTGGCAACCTACCACCTCCCTCCCACCCCTAACCTCTTTCCCTGTCCCCTTGTCAAGTTCGTCTGGTCTTGTTTGTAAAGTGTTAAGTGGATGTGTCTTCGAGGCGTCATTACATGTGTTTAACAAAACTGGAAATGTAATAATGGGCTGTGGAACATTGGCTGTATTTGTACTTTCCAATAAAAATTTAAAGTTGAAAAAAAAAACAAACATTTTTTTATATTGCATTGAGTAATGGAAACCCAGGACAGTGTTGGTGCTAGCTAGATATAAACACTCCAGACATGTACCAATCTTTAAACCCTTGGGTATTTAATGTTGGTACAGATAAGAAGCATGGCTTACTCCAACCCGTTTACCCTGTGGTCAAAATATTAGTACAGCTCAACCCCGTTATAGCGCAATCTGCTATAGCGCGAATCCGCTTTTAATGCTGTCTGAGCGTGGCTCCCGATTTAAAAACATCTCCAAGGTTTTATTTTTATATAATATTCAATGCATTATTGCTAACAGACACACGCTGATACACATATATACACACACCCCTACACCATGCGGGAATTGAACCCATGATCTTTCATATGCTGGTGCAATTCTCTAGCTGCTACACCACAGTATTGGTGTGATGAATCTGACTCTATAAACAAACGTAACATCTACTGCACAGTGCAGTCCATGGGTGATCAGGGTTCAATTCCCGCATGTGTATTATATAAAATGTATTCACTGTTGGGCTGTCATTGATCAGAGAAGGGTCATGTGACCCTCCTGCGCTCAAAAGTCAGTCAAATTGAAAGCTTGGGAGAGCGTATGTAAGCACCTCGGAGCCTGATGAAGTGGAGAGAGCTGCAGATGCCGGGTAAGTCCTCGCAGAACCGTTCTTCCTGATTGCGCCGACCATTTCGCGATCCTGGTTATAACGTGCTCATTATGTGGACCAAGAGCACCGCGTTATAACGGGATTCAGCTGTATTAAGGGTTTCATATTTTTTTTTTTTCATTTACAAACCTACTTTACATCCCTATCATTAAAAAAAATATATATATATATATATATATACACACACACACACACACACACACACACACACACACACACACACACACACAGTTAGGTCCGGAAATAATTGGACACTGACAGAATTTTCATAATTTTGGCTCTGTACGCCACCACAATGGATTTGAAATGAAACAACTGAGATGCAATAGAAGTGTAGACTTTCAGCTTTAATTCAAGGGGTTGAACAAAAATATCGTATGAAACGTTTAGGAATTGCAACCATTTTCATACACAGTCCCCTTATTTCAGGGGCTCAAATGTAATTGGACAAATTAACACAATCATAAATAAAATGTTAATTTTTAATACTTTGTCGAGAATCCTTTGCAGGCAATGACTGAAGTCTGGAACGCATGGACATCACCAAACGCTGGGTTTCCTCCTTTGTGATGCTTTGCCAGGCCTTTACTGCAGCTGTCTTCAGTTGTTGTTTGTTCGTGAGTCTTTCTGCATTAAGTTTTGTCTTCAGCAAGTGAAATGCATGCTTGATCGGGTTGAGATCAGGTGATTGACTCGGCCATTGCAGAATATTTCACTTCTTTGCCTTAAAAACATCCTGGGTTTCTTTCGCAGTATGTTTTGGGTCATTGTCCATCTGTAAAGTGAAGCGCCGTCCAATCAACTTCACTGAATTTGGCTGAATCTGAGCAGACAATATATCCCTATACACTTCAGAATTCATCCGGCTGCTTCTGTCTTCGTTCACATCATCAAAAACCACTAGTGACCCAGTGCCATTGTAAACCATGCATGCCCATGCCATCACTGCCTCCACCGTGTTTTTCAGATGATGTGGTACACAGCAACTCTCTTTTTTAGATGTCCTCATTACACAGACTAATGGGGAGTTACATACTGATCTTTTTAGAAAGGATACATACAGAAATGCCATTTTAAGGGCAGATAACCATCATCCTCCTTCTCTTATTGATGCATTACCTTTTTCACAGAAAGTCCGGGTCTGCAAAATCACGAGCAGGAAGGATAATATTGAACCAGCTATTGGAGAACTACGTAGTAGATTCCTGGCTAGGGGATATCCTCCTGCTGTGTTAGACCGGGCACTGGATAAAGAGGTAAGTGCTACCAAAAATAAGAAGGAGGACAGGCTTGTATTTACCACTACGTACAGTCATAAGCGAAGCAGAGGAAAAGACCTCCCAGCCCGACGCTACAAGCCTGGTAGACAGCGTGTATCACGCGCAGGCTGTATTAACCCCCAGCACATCGGAGACCAACCATGTAGGAATAAGCACTGTAGCTGTGATGAATCCTTGATCACATTGAACGGGAAAACACTGGACACGATGGGCCCTTGGTCCCTCTAAGGATTCATTTTGCTGGGGGTTAATACAGCATGCGCGTGATACACGCTATCTACCAGGATTGTAACATTGGGCTGGGAGGTCTTTTCCTCTGCTTCGCATATTGCTGGTTTGGCCACGGCTGCTCAGCCTGGAATTAAGACTTTCATTATTGACATTATAAGAAGAGGCTTATACCCCGTGAATATGTATGTAATCACTTAATTGGTGATTTGAGAACTGGAGTGCTATCGTTATTTTTTTTTCTAACCATTTATTTATTTATTTTTTGTGGCATCTATTTATTCACATTTTTTCTTTCTGTGGAACATTTTTTTTTATTTCTCTGGAGTGAGTATTCGTGCTATTCCTATCCTGTGTGTTTTTTATTATGGAAGATTATGTAGAAGTGGAGGATGAGGAAGGGGTTACTGATACCTATGCCTTTAACTGTGGAGACACTCACCGTCAGAGGAGGGCAGAGTCAGTTTTTGATGAAGGTGCTAATTTCATCTGTGAAGAGCCTGCTGACTTAATTACCCACTTCCTTACATTGGAAAAACTGTTATCACAGGACATTAGGTATTGGTGGGACATTACCACTCTTGAGAACTATGCTAGAGTTAAAAGGATTCCGTGAGGCTTACGCTTGAAAAGGGTACCGTCCTTTGGCTTTATTAATAAAGATTTTGAGAATGACTGGAAAGCCATATTAGATCATTGCTCATTTAAGCTAATCAAATTGATCATTAAGTATAAGCTAAATTAAAAAAAAGAAAGTGAGAGCCAATGTGAAAGTCCTACAGGATAAATTGAAAGGTTGCAGAAAAATGGAGAATTTTATTAAATATGACCAAACACTTTTAAGCAACGTGGGTGCTATGGAAAAGTCTCTAATGATTAAGAAACAACAAAAGTTTGATAGGGACAAGATAGACTATGAGAAGCAGCAAGTTTATATATGGCAACGCTACACTACAAACGCACAAAAGCCACAACCAAAATCTGGTTCTAAATATCAGAATAATAAAAAACAAGGTGACTCCAAGAACCCGAATAAATCCATCCTAAAACGCCATGGAAACGCTTCCAGTTTTGAGTCAGATGGTTCTGACTATGAGAGTCGTTCACTAGGCGTTTCCTTTTGTGATGATGATGATAATTGGCGAGTTAGATCTACCTCCCCTGAAACCGACTCTTCACAAAAATCTGTTATGATGCCCTCTCGGAAAGAAGATAAACCTTCATACTCCTTGTTTCAAAAGGAGTCAAAAAACGAAAGAGGACAAGGAGATCATCAAAGAAGAGAAGGGGGAGGGGGATCCGGAGGATCGAGCAAAAGAAAGAAATATGCATAGGAGAAGTTGTGGATAATGTTATCAACATTTCACATAAGACTCTTACAGATGACCAGATTGCGGTTCTAAATAGAGGTTTAAATTTTGCCCCATACCAAGATTTTAATTTATTCAATACCATCATTGATCTCCAAAAATTAATTCGCAAATTGTCTCTTAAAAAATATTTTAATAGAAAAAAGGGACAACAGAGGTTCCACTATATTCCACTGATAGAGGTCTAGCTGAGAATGTTGATGGTATTGATGTTTCAATGGAGAATTTGGATTTGCATTCATTTCGTGAACAATGTGCTTTATCAGATCTTAGAGATCTTTATGATGAACAAAATCAGGATTTGGAGCCTGAGATCCCTTCCTCATTCAGCTTCTTTGGGCAATTACACTTAGGTCTTAAGAAGAAATCAACCTTTTGCCCTCATATTTTTAACAATCATAATATTAAGACCTTTGAGAAGCTGGTTGAGAGGGATCTCAGGTTATTGGCTAGGGGTATTGTACCCCGGGGGGTTCCCTCTTTAAATAAAACGAATCTGTCAGATATTGACTTCCAGGAGATGATTGCCCTCAGGGAAGATAGGTCTATTACAATCAAAAAGGCTGATAAGGGAGGGGCCATTGTGGTGCCCTCTTCTTCAGATTATCAGGCAGAGGCACTTAGATTACTTGAGGATGTTGAATCTTATACAAAATTGACATGATCCCACATGTGAGTTTTTACACCTTTTGAAAGAGATTCTTGAAGAAGGAAAGGCCCTATTTGTACTTAACACAAAGGAATATGAGTTTCTCTACAATGCCTCACCTATTGTGCCCATCTTCCACCATCTCCCAAAGATCCATAAGTCACTGGTCCGCCCTCCTGGGCGGCCCATTGTGGCCAGTATTGGATCTTTGGGAGATGGGTTATCACGCTACATTGATGGTTTTTTACAGCCACTGGTAAAAAATCTGCCTTCTTTTCTGAGAGATTCTATGGATCTTTTATCCGCTATAAAAAATGTTATGATAGAAAAAATTAAACTAAACATATACTAAGCGCTTAACCTATTAGCCTAACTTAACAATACACGATAATGATGGATAAGTGCTCTAAATGTTGGAATTCCCTTACAAAGATACAACAATAAACTAGTGAATTCTACAGACTAATATAACAAACTGAGAAGACGGCTGCCTAAGGATTGAAAAACCACAAACCTATCCACAAGGTAAGTACAACAATAGCTTAAAAACAAAAATAAAACAAACAATGAAAGAAAACAGAAATAGTCCTTGGCGCACTATCTGGTATATAAACCTGCAGAAAAATGAAGTCCAAAGATCTTGGTAGTGAGGATTGTTGGTCCGGAATCCAATCGTACTCAAAGTCCTCTGAGGTGGTGGAATCAGATTTGTGCGAATGATGCTTTAATGCATGCCAGACCAATATGATTGGGTTCAAAGCAGGATCTTAATGAATGTTGCAGATGTGTTTTGGGGTCAATGTCTTGGAAGGACTGGTGACCACTCCAGATGTGAAGTATTCAGAAATGTTACGTTCTTCCCTCTGAGCAATAATGACCTTCTGTATGTAGACTCTCTAATATGAGGAAAAAGCCTTAATGGACTGGTCATGCACAGCTGCATCTAAAGACTTAGTAAACAATTATTTGGAAGTCTGACTCCTCCTCCCTGTCAGACTTCCAAATAATTGTTTACTAAGTCTTTAGATGCAGCTGTGCATGACCAGTCCATTAAGGCTTTTTCCTCATATTAGAGAGTCTACATACAGAAGGTCATTATTGCTCAGAGGGAAGAACGTAACATTTCTGAATACTTCACATCTGGAGTGGTCACCAGTCCTTCCAAGACATTGACCCCAAAACACATCTGCAACATTCATTAAGATCCAGCTTTGAACCCAATCATATTGGTCTGGCATGCATTAAAGCATCATTCGCACAAATCTGATTCCACCACCTCAGAGGACTTTGAGTACGATTGGATTCCGGACCAACAATCCTCACTACCAAGATCTTTGGACTTCATTTTTCTGTCAGGTTTATATACCAGATAGTGCGCCAAGGACTATTTCTGTTTTCTTTCGTTATTTATTTTATTTTTGTTTTTAAGATATAAAAAATGTTAGTTGGAAAAAGACTTTTAGATGGGTGACATTGGACGTGATGTCACTTTACTCAATCATAGATCACGAGCAAGGGATTCGAGCAGTGGAATTTTTTCTTGATGCTTCTACATTGTCCATTTCATTACGTGCCTTTCTTTTGGATTCTATTATGTTTCTGCTCACCCATAATTATTTTTCTTTTGATGCACAATTTTATCTTCAGACACGGGGTACTGCTATGGGGACGTCATTTGCCCCCTCTTATGCTAATTTGTTTGTGGGTCTTTGGGAATCCACACACATTTTCGGTGCTGATAATTCTTTTCGTCATCAGATTATTTTCTATAAACGGTATATTGACGATTTGATTATGATTTGGGATGGGGATTTATTATCACTGCATGCCTTTATTCATACACTTAATACTAATTCTTTAAATCTTAAATTTACTTATGAAGAACACATGAATCACATCAATTATTTAGACATTACTTTATTTATTGACACGACAGGCACTATTCAAACGGACATTTTTAGAAAGCCTCATTCACGTAATACTTTATTGGAAGCAGACAGCAGTCATTCTAAATCATTCATTCGAAGTATACCCAAGGCTGAATTCCTTCGACTAAGACGGCTTTGTTCAAATGACGATTTATTTGAGCATCAAGCAGAGGAATTAAAAACTCGATTTGCTCAAAGAAAATATAATCACACTGATATTGAAGCAGCATATCTGTGTGTCAAATCTACAAACAGGATCGATTTGTTATCGAACTCGTCTGTGAAGTTCAAGAAGAAACATGAATTGGATCGAGTGACGTCTGCTCTATTTGTCACCCAGTTTAGTCGCCAGGCTGAACAGATTCGTTCTATCATTTATAAACATTGGGGGACCCTCACTCTTGATAAGGACCTACATAGTTCAGTTAACCAGGGTCCAGCCATTACTTTTAGGAAATCCAAATCCTTATCTGACTATCTTTCTCCAAGATTGTTTGACTCTAAGAAGTCTAACAAATCTGTTTAAAATAAAAGGTTTTTTTAAATGTGGAAAATGTTGCGTTTGCTGCTATGCGAAACCAATTAAGTCTATTAAGACTATTTATTCTAAAAAGAACTATAGGATCCCATCCTTTATTAATTGTGACTCACAATTTGTCATATACTTTCTTACCTGTGGCTGTGGCCAAGGGTACGTGGGCTGCACTATACGCCCTGTTAAAAACAGAATCATGGAGCATATACGTTCCATTAAAAGAAAAGATTTCATGTTACCAGTTTCAAAACATTTTACTGACTGTCCTTCAGGAGGTCTATCAAATGTTCATTTTTCTGCTGTAGAACTGGTGCCCATGCCCATGAGAGGGGGTGATAGATTAAAGCTCCTCAACCAGCGGGAGATGTTTTGGATCCATTCTTTGGATACATTATCCCCTGCAGGAATTAATACAGAATGGGATCTAGAAAAGGTGAAGGGAAACACAAAATGGATGTGCCCCCTAAAAGAATTCACTTAAATGCACACCATAACAGTGTAAAAATTAACTTTTAATAAATTTACTTAAAACATATATTACCAAAGTAATGTGTAATGTGAATTAAAAATATATTAAATCAACGCTATCAGGCAACCTTGTCGTCAGTTATAAGTTCATACTATCCCATTTAACCACTTAATAATGGTGGGATATGGAGGACACAGATTGCTAGGAGTCAGGGTGTTAACCCCTCTGGAGCAACGGTGAGACCCAATAATGGAAGTGTATAGATGTACACAAGTGAGTGGCCAATGGGTTAAATGTCCAGCTACCTTGCTAGATCAGCCAGCACTGCGCACTATAATGGAGACTTTAGTGTGTTAAAATAAGAGTGCTAGAGTGATAAAGCTGGCAAATGCAGTGATAATGGTAGTACATACACTGCTTGTCCGGGATGGGAAGGGAGCGAAGATAGCAGGGATACACCATGAAAAATAAAAAATAAATGCATACAATAGTGTAATAAGTTCTTTTCAATCTGGATAAAACATGTATGTCTTGGCTCTATAGCAATGCCTACTTACAGTAGGTCAAAAGGTAAAAAGCATTGATCTACACAGCAGGTAGAAAGGTGTCAGGATCTTCAGGAACAACAGCCCAGGTTTACAGCATAAGAAATCAGCACCTCAGCTCAGACGTCAGTAGATGTGAGTGGATCAGAGACATGCAAAAGAAAGGCAGACCATAGTGTCGATCGTGCATAAAATTTATATAAACAAACAACAAATTTTAGGAATTGTACTCACATTGTGTACATAATCATAGTTCACATAAGGCTTTACTTGAGGCAAATGGAGTGCTGGTTCAGTGTGGAGCAGCTCACCGGGGATCTTCTCCTTAGACTCACAACAGACCGGGTGGGAGATGGCGTCTGACGTCACATCCGCTGTTGGGGTGACGGCATCCGGTCTTGGAGGCAAACGGTGGGGGAACTCAGCAACTCTGAAGCCTTCAGTAGAAAGAGCAGCTGCAGCAATGAAAGTGGCTCTACGCGTTTCGTCGTACTAGACAACTTCCTCAGGAGCATTCATTGAGGAGAAGATCCCCGGTGAGCTGCTCCACACTGAACCAGCACTCCATTTGCCTCAAGTAAAGCCTTATGTGAACTATGATTATGTACACAATGTGAGTACAATTCCTAAAATTTGTTGTTTGTTTATATAAATTTTATGCACGATCGACACTATGGTCTGCCTTTCTTTTGCATGTCTCTGATCCACTCACATCTACTGACGTCTGAGCTGAGGTGCTGATTTCTTATGCTGTAAACCTGGGCTGTTGTTCCTGAAGATCCTGACACCTTTCTACCTGCTGTGTAGATCAATGCTTTTTACCTTTTGACCTGCTGTAAGTAGGCATTGCTATAGAGCCAAGACATACATGTTTTATCCAGATTGAAAAGAACTTATTACACTATTGTATGCATTTATTTTTCATGGTGTATCCCTGCTATCTTCGCTCCCTTCCCATCCCGGACAAGCTACTATTGAAAGGAATCTGTACACATTCCTGGAAGGTTGAGAATTTGATCAGTGATCACCTTGACACATTTTATTTTGAATTTTAATTTTGTGCACTATTTTATCACAGATTGGGTGTGGTTAGCGCCGGTAACAAATCACTTTAAGTTCACTTAGTACATACACTGCAGCATAGACCTGCCAGACACGGCAGTGCTGTGCAAGGAAAGCAGGCACACTCACTATAAAATTAAAGGATTAAATAAATAACTAACTAATGGGATCAACACAGTTAGAGCCAGGAGACTGCTGACACTACATTAAAACAGCTCCAAGTAGGAGACTGACAACATTGCGCGTCCAACGCGCGTTTCCCTCCAGCAAAGGAGCTTCTTCAGGGACAAATTTTAAATCTAAAACATTTTTCATGAACATTTTGTATGAGTATTCTTGCTATGCTTCCGTCTCACGATGATAATAATGATTGTCTGTTTATTAAGTTATTTATTATTGTCATTTTTTTCTGCTTTCTAGTGATCAAATAAGATATATATTTATTAATGAATTCAATTGTCCTACATTTTCTTTTGGCATCTATTCTTCTTTATTATTTATTATTTGTTTTCCTTTTTCTAACTATATATTTACTTTTTTCTAGAATAATATTGTGTTTTACATATGTCCTTTAAACCATATCTATTGTGTCTAGGCGTTTGATGATATACCATTCATATGCCATCTTATGATATTAAAATTAACAAATCAATGGGTTAAATATACATTGAATATTCACTATAGATTTGGACATGTGTATGTTTATGTTTCCACAGTTGATATATATGTGTTATTGATATTTCTTTTGTATGTGATTGGTCTTTTTTATTAATTTTTTACCTGTTTATTCCCTCTATGTGGATCTCTTCCCTCTGAGCATTACGCCCCTTTCCTGTGTTTCATTTCACAGGGAATTTGTGTCCTGGGAAATTGTGTTTACCTGGACACAGGTGGGCGGTGCTTTTGAGGGTGTAAACCATATAAGAGTTTGATTAAGACCAGTGAAACTACTCTTTGATAAAGCGCACCATGCGAGAGGTTTCTCTTTTTAATTAGTTATGTCCCAATAAATAATTTGTTATTTTTTCTATTAGCCTCCAGTTCTCGTTTTTTCATAGTTGTGATCCAAGTCTTTTCCTTCCTGCTTACTACGTACAGTCAAGCTGGTGGTTTTATTAAATCTACCAGTCTTAAACACTGGCATATTCTGCAAAATGATGATATATTATCTGAAAGTTGCTGTGTACCACCAATGGTGGCATTCAAAAGAGGGAGGAATCTGGCGGATAGCCTGATACATGCAGATAATGAGGGTAACTACAGAACTCCTCATTTTCTGGAGGGTGGCAGACCGGGTAACTTTAGATGCATGAGCTGCTCGGTCTGTAACAGTCTGACTACCGGTAGTCAATTCAGTCACCCCCCAAAGCGGGAGAATCATAAAAATTAAAAATAGACGCCCCACAGCGTGTGCTCCGCTGCTACAGAGACTGGAACAGTGAAAGACATTATTGCTTGGCACGGCGAATTGGCTGTACTGCTGTTCAGCTGAACTGGAGACCTCCTAAGTACTACCTTGAGGCTGAGGGCTGTACTAACAGCTAACCGATTGGAAGACCACCCAGGCCCTACCCCCGAGGCTGAGGGATTGAGAAGGAGAGAGCCACGACATCTCTATTGGCGTCCGTTGGTGCTTGGGTAACATTAACCCTGAAATGATTGTTTTTTCTATCTAAATGTACGCTTAATACTCACCTTTATTTTGTGGTTACTAATATAATTTTCAATGCACTATGAGCGTTGTGCGCTGTGTTTTTTTGTATTTCTGTTTGCTATTAGGGGGTATTTGAGCCATCCCTGGTGCCACAGCTGCAGACGTTCCATATACTCTACGTGTTTAAAGGTCACCTCTTTTTGTACATCACTATATCACCTCACTTTTATTGATTGTAGTAGCGCACTATATCTTTTCACATTTTCTTACTCCAGATAAGGAGACTTTCTTATTGAGACGTGAAGCATTCTGGATACATGCTTTAAATACCAGCAACGGTATGGGTCTTAATGAGCAACAGAATTTAAAATGCTTCCTTAATAGAAGGTAATTTTTTGTCTTTCTACAGGCATATTTGATCTTGCACCATCCATGGACTCTGCACTTACCTATTGGGAAAATTATCCTTTTTGTGTGGTTTTTTTCCCTTCCCTCCCTCCCCCTTCTCTCCCCCCCCCCCCCCTGGCTGTGTGTACCCATTTCTGACTAGGTATACACACTAGTATATTCTAAATACTGATGTACTGCATATTCTTATGTGGCATTTCACGGTAACTTTGCAGGATTATACTGATGTCATCAGCAGTATACAGTCACATGTTTTTAATAGTATATTGCTGTATTAGTTTTGTGCACATATGCTTTATGAATATTTTGGTGTGTGGTTTATTTACACTTTCAGGGTGATTTATAGGAGTGTGTCACTCCTCCCTGCTCTGACACTGATCCCATGGCGACGGATACATCTTTGTCCAGCCCTGTGAGTACAGTCTTGATTGGTGCACACCCCCCCCTTCCCCCCGACGGGCGGGTCACGCTGACGTCATCATGGGGGAGTGTTCAGTCTGGGGAGAGGTGTGGCTGTGGCTGCATTCCTCCAAGACAGCTCTATGCTGTATTGCCAGGGATTTAGACCTAGACGTCTGACGTCACTAGGGGGCGCCATATGGTAGCTCTGACATCACTAGGGGGCGCCATATGGTAGCTCTGACGTCACTAGGGGGCGTCAACATCCTGGTTATGTGGCAGAGCGGGGAGAGTATCAGGGGGGTGGTATATATTGTGACTGTTTTCTTGTGTTTGGTAGCCTTCACCTTGAGAAAGGCAGTATTAGACTGCCGAAACGTTGGACTTTATGGCATATTAAACCTCCTTTGAGTAAGACCGTGTGCCTGCTTCTTCTTCTTTGTCCGGCTACAGGAAGAGTCAGGAGACAGGGAGGACAGAGGCAGGAGAAACCCATCTGACTCCGGCCTTGCCTGTCCCTACGAATACAAACATACAACCCCTCACTGAATAACATAGCCCTAATCCCATGTAATAATCCTGGGTGTAAACAAAATAATGGTTTTATGAATATTGTAATGGTTTATTAGGGACCTAGGAGGTGGCTAGTGGTGCTGTTATGTGTATTTTTGTTTATTGTGGGTAGTGGGGGTGGATGAACGGGGTATTGGCCCCAAGGATGGGTGTTTAGGCCTACCGGGTGGGGGGGGGGTAGCGGGAGGGGTTAACCCCTTCATTACCTTAGCGGTATTAACCACGAAGTTAAAGAAGAGGTTAAGTCATCCTGCAACCCCCTGGCAAGGCCTAAACACCCACCCAGGGCCAAATACCACCTTCACCCACCCCCGCTACCCACAATAAGCCTGGCACGGGTGTATAACCCCTTCATTGCCTTGGCGGTAATGAAGTTGCCTGTAAATGCATTTTTTATGCATCGGATTCATGCCGGGGGTCTCTGGTGCTGATATTAATGGATATCAGCTCTGGGACACATGCATGTTATTTTCATCGCAGCTTCACCCCACCTTCTTGCCAACTTTTGTGGCGGGACAATTTGGAGAAGAAACAGCAATTTTAAAGTGGCGATCAGCCGCAATAAGCTGATCAGGGCTTATAGAATTGAGCGTGTTTGAAAAACTGGCGATCAGTGCTGAAAAGTGGCTTATCACCGCGCGTCTGCCGATTTTATTTATTTATTTATTTTCCGGCAAAAAAACCCCGGTTATTTTTGCTCTAATCGCCAGCTTCTCTGGGCTTTCTGAATCGCTGTAGGCTTTTTTGGCTATAAACTGGTGATAAGTGGCTTATCGCTGCTTACTGCATGAGGGCCTTAGGGAGGATTTGTTCCTGTAAAGTACACCTAGTTTGGCATAGGATTTGGATGTCAGGGTATCAATGTGCATCCCAAATGTTAAATGGGAGTTGAACTATATGCCCAGATATTTCAAACAAGTAACAGGGGCTAGGATGGTATTAGAGCTGGTTTTTATCTGAAGCTCTGTCATTGGCAGCTTTAGCAATTTAGCTCTGGTCCCAAATACCATTGTTACAGTCTTGTCAGTGTTTAAAATCAGTTTGTTTTGGGAAATCCAGTTTCAAGTCTCAAAAAATCAGATTGAAGTATGTGTTCAAGGTCAGAGAGGCGAGGGCTGCGTGCATATAGGATCAGATCCAAGGCCTCTCACAATAACCTGTTAGGAATATTATTTTCTCATCTATCCGACATAAGTATAAAATATACTCTACCAAGACCCCTAATACAGAGTTACCCACCTTATACGGGAGCAGCTGCCAGACGAGTACAGTAAATGTATCTTATTTCTTTTACCACTGGAGGGCAGCGTGGAGTTGCAAGGAGTGGCGCCCGTAAGGACGACGTGCCAGTTAGGCGGAAGGAGACGCGCACACACTTTTATGTGAAACGGATATTTTTGGGGAGGGATTTAGTAGTCTGAGTGAGAAAATTGATATTTTGTCACAATGGAAAAATTAACCATTTAAATATGCACAGATTTTATCCCACGTTTGGAAATTAGGGATGTTGCCTAAAAGTCTGAGAATGCATTAAGTGCCACCCACGGGCTTTAATGAAGCAGCATTTGTGGGATAAAGGGAACAGCATCCTGTATAAAGGTATTTTGGGCTCGATATAAATAATTGAAGCCGAAAACTAATATTAAGTAAATTGAGAATGGAAAAATATTCAGCACAAACGTACAGAATGTGATATTCTGAGAGATCTTACAGATGTTATCAAATCCCACAATGAATATATAGAAAATGTCTGTATAGAACGAGTCAAACAAGAATATGCCAATAAAACGTTTAATTGGGAGATACAGGGGCCACAATTCAGGTCAGTTAGCTGGAAGAAGGGAAGCCGGTCAGCCAGAAGAGCAGGTCCTCCGGTCAGCCAGAAGAGCAGGTCAGCCGGTCAGCTCTGAGATCAGCATTACTTATATCCCCTAAACGTTGTCCCCTGCATGTAATGCGCAGAACAGCCTGCACTGCATATACTGTACATGAGATACTTAACCCTTTCTTTTCGCTCGACTCTAATCTGAATGATTTGCTAATTGGTTTGTAATTAGAGAGATATTTGTAGCAGAATCCCATGTATGTTCTTTTTACCTTTTTAGATACCGTTTTGTGTAATAAAAGATATGAGATCAGAGGGGCTTCCTGTTTGCACTCGTGTTTTGGCAGAAGTGTATATGTGACCCTATAAATCTCCCTCACACCCGGCTTGGCAGCGTGACACTAGTGCAATGACCTGGGGAAGAATCACTGAGCTGTTTGCAATAGATACAACGGATAGAAAAGACACTACACATAGGTTGGATTAAAGAGAGTATTTTATTGAAATAATGAATCTCTTTGCTGGTAGGGGCCTGCAGCACATTGCAGAGCAATATAGTAACACGCAGAGCAATGCACTGCAGGCCCCTCCGGCAGCAAAGGAGTGAAGACCAATGCAGGGTGTATAAAGATCTCACTGATAATTCATGCACAAAGGGCAATTTGTTGCTGTGATCCAGAGGAAGGCGAAACATAACCCCTGCTGTGCAATGGGGGAAAAAAATTCCTTCCTGACCCCATTAAATGGCGATCGGAGGGTCCCTGGATCACTGCGCAGTGAGATCAGATGGAGCAGCACAGATCAGCGTTGTTATACACAGGGGCACACTCAGTATATAGAGATGTGGGTGATGGGGCCCTTGTGCCCCTGTGTATAACTCACCTGCTCCCCCACCCCCCTGCATATCTATCCCATTCACCCCTTTTCCTCCCGCATACCTCGCAGGGCCGGCCGGCCATTAGGCGGTCGCCTAGCGCGCAAAGGTCCTAGGGGCGCATTAATAATCATTATTATTTTTTTTCTTATTATTTCTAATTTATTTATCTTTTTTTTAAAATTATTATTCTTTTTTTTTATCCAGTATTTTGGCGCCCTTTTGTTTTTATTTTGCGTCGCGCTGGGGTGCGGTCGCACCCCCTGCAGTCCCGATAGCTACGCCACTGTTTATTTTATTATTTTATTTATCTTGTTATTTTTTATACAACTGGGGCACAAATTTTAAGTTTCGCCTCGGGCGCATGAAACCCGTGCTCCGGCCCTGCTCCTTGTTCTCTCTCACCCTCTCACGCCCAATATCCCTATCTCCCTCTAGTACCTGCCCCTCCCGCAGCCTTCCTGATCTTATCTGCCTCTCCTGCGGTGAAACCAACTTCTCAGGGCCCCTAGAATACCCCTGTATCTACGCCCTGGCTCCTCTGCTACCTGCTCCCGGCTTCTTCTCCGCCTAAAAAAGGTGAAGCAGCAGATCTGTCCGCACCTCTCGTATTCTCCTACCTGCTCCTGGGGTCTTCTCCTCCGCCTAAAAAAGGTGAAGCAGCAGATCCGGCCACACCTGTCGTATGCTCCTTGGTCATCGTACACCACGTCTGCCTCCTCGGCCGCCTTGTAGCCCACCTCATTGTTCCACTTGACGCCCGCTTTTTCGTATGCCTCGTCGTCCGCCTCGTAGCCCGCCTCGTCGTCTGGTGGCACAAAGGGCACCACCTTCGTGCGTGTCCTGACCTGCAGGAGACATGAAGTGTTTGTAACCAGGGACAGTGATACTCTGTATCGCAAGAGCTCCTGTGCCACTTATACCCCCTCCGCAATACCACGTTATACCGCCCTCCACAGGGCAAATACCCGTTATACCCACCTCCCCAGGCCCAGTACCCAGTTATACAACCCTCCCAAGGCCCAGTACCCTGTTATACACCCCTCCCAAGGCCCAGTACCCTGTTATACGCCCCTCCCCAGGCCCAGTACCCTGTTATACACCCCTCCCCAGGCCCAGTACCCTGTTATACACCCCTCCCAAGGCCCAGTACCCTGTTATACACCCCTCCCCAGGCCCAGTACCTGTTATACCCACCTCACCAGGCCCAGTACCCGTTATACCCACCTCACCAGGCCCAGTACCCATTATGTACCCCTCCCCAGAAGGTCATATTTCTATTTATCAAAAATACATTGAGTAACCTCTGGTTTTCAGGCATGTCCTAGGGGAGTTATCACAGAGACACAGAAACGTCGCTGAGTTTGGTGAGTAACTCCCTTAACCTCTCAGCAGTTGAATTCCCCATTAGGCGCTTAACACGTTAAAAACAAGCGTTGCTATTTCTCTGCATGAAGTTGCAGGTAATTGGAAGAGTTACACAGTGACGGCTATTTCATCACTCACCTTCTTCTCCCGAAACGGTCTTTTCTGTCTTATTTCCGGCTTCACATCGGATATCCATATCCATTCTTGGCCTCTGATCTGTATGCAAGACAATGCTTTAAGACAGGGTTGCGCAACCTTTTTCCCTGCTCCCCCCTCCCCCCTCCCCACCTTGTCTCCGACGTTCTGATGTAACGACGTCATGTGATATCACGTTGCTATGGCAATGCCACATCATGTGACGCCACGTTGCTGTCGCCAGAAGCCGCCGGAGACAAGGAAAGGGAACTTACAGAGGACTTGCGCGCGATTTCCGGCATTTAATTTAAATGCTGTGGGGAAGAGCGAGGGGCCACTGTAAGCGCCGAGCCCCTCCTCCCAAGAAAATGTCGCGCCCCTCGATTTGCACACCCCTGCTTTAAGAGATATTCTGGGACCCTCCAACTCCTCCATCGGACCCTTCCTCATACTCATATTGACTGACCTTGCAGTGCTCTGCCCTGACTTGCACTGACCTGCTATGATGCCTCTCAAAATACCATGCTAACTCATTCTGAACATACATGTGTCCTTTCTACATGTTACTCAGCTTGTATGGGCCACAGACAGCTTTCCCGGGGTCCAGGACTAGTTTCCACCGGGGACCCTCACCCATGGGTCGGCGACCTTGCGAGAACCCACCCCCCCCCCCAACCTGTTTTCTCTTGCACTGCCATAGACTACAACATTTCGGCCTGCTGGTCTTTTTCAGGTAAAGTGGCTAAACCCACTAAATCCAGCAAAGAAAGGCCAGCAGCCAAAACATTGTAGTCTGTGGCACAATAAATTATCTTTTTTTATTCAAATCTGTGTGCCCTTTTCCATCAATCTTATTGTATACATTGGACGAAATGCCGGTCTTCCCTGAGACTAAGGGGCACTGGTAAAAGTATCACTAATTGTTTTTTTTGGTATGCAGCAAATCCCCATCATTTTTGCGTTCTCTTGCTCTGCCCCAATCTGACACACCACCTTGCTCTCTCACCCCCCTCTTACACTCCCCCATCACCCTTTCCTTCCCCAAAGGTTGTCCTTTAATCAGATCTTACCCAAATTGTCTCCATCTCCCTTGGAAATGTTCTGTCTTTAAGCTGTGTGGCTCCTCTTGATCCGAACTTTCTTAGCTGACCCCTTTAGGTTTCGGCTCCGAGGGTCTAAAAAATAAGCGACTCCGAAAAGATGTGAAATATGCACAAGGGTCCTAAAATATTTATCTAATGGGGCTCTGAGGGGGAGACTTAAATACTAGTTAATATAATCTATTTAACTAACAAATATGATCTATTAAACTAAGAAATATAATGTATCAAACTAAATAAATATCTATTAAACTAATAAATAGAATCTATTGTACTAAGAAATATAATCTATTCAACTAAATAAATATAATCTATTTAAAAACAATACAATAAAAAGCTGGAGAAATGATACGTTAACCAAGCCACAGATTTGATGCCAATGAGCGTTGAACTCCTTGCAGATCCACCGTCAGCTGGTTGTGGCAGAAAGTGGTGACATGCAGTAGAACAGAGTGGTTGAGCTGTAACCACGGCAGTCAGGTCAGAAATCAACACAATATTTTTTGAAATTTAGAATGAGAATGTTCAATATGTCACATTCTGGGCTCAGACCCTGAGCCCTGTCACATGTTAGCAGCTTGTGATAATAGAAGATATCCATATACTGAGATGTGATAAGAGACATGAAGGTCATTTAAAACTGGGTCCCATAACCTGCTTTATATGAAGTATCATTTTACACTAATTAGTAGAGATGCTACATTTTGAAAAATAGCGCTTTTGGCGACATTGTTCATTTTCTCTACAAATGATAAATGAAAAAGTTGGATAAAACGTTATATGTGTGTGTGCGTGCAATATATATAAATATATACACATATACATACATACACATATAGTATGTTTATATATATATATATCATACTATATGTATATATATTGTCTATTTTATACACACATACACGTGTGTGTATATTTATGTGTGTGTGTGTGTGTATATATGTGTGTGCGTGTGTATATATATGGTATAACCAAGAGGTGCGCAAAGTGGAGGGCGGGAGATTTTCGGGGGGGGGGGGGCGCGGGCGGTTGCAGAGGCCCCGCGCACTTCCTCGAGGCATTAAAATTAAATGCCGGGGGATCGCGTGAGGCCTCTGCAATGCTATTACTTACCTTGACTCTGCCGGCGTCACTCGTGTCCATGGCAACGCGGTGTTAAATTACGCCGCGGGGTCATGTGACGTCACCCTCGTCAAATGCCGCTGCCGGTCACGTGACGCCGCATCAAGGTAAAGGAGGGGGTGGGGGCGCGAGCTCCCCTGGTATAACCAATAAATAATATAGCTGATATAGCAATTTGGTTGTGGCTAGAGAAAGATTATAGTGGCAGTGAGAATTAGTGGCCAGAATTAATAACTAAAAAGAAGCTGTAATAAAATAATAATAAACACTATGCCTAAACACAATAACAGTCCAGAAACTTAGCTCTAATAGCTATGTTATAACTCAATCATAAAAGGATCCAATTCGGGCATCCTCTGGAGTCCTGGCAGCTCTCTTCGGGGAAACAACCACCTCCTCGATAGATACCTAAACAAAAAAAAAGAAGAGAAAGCGCCCGCTCCATGTGTAAATTCGGTTTAACAATTTCATTTCCTGGACAAGATAAAAATAACAAACTCACAAACATCCGTTTGGTAAAAGCGTTGTATGAGACAGGCTCGTGCTCCGTGGTAATCCGGTGGTCAATCCGGTGGTCAATCCGCAGCTCCAGACTTTGGACGATGACCGGGAAACTCGGTAGGCTGCGCCCCTCGCAGTGTGGTCCTCCGGCAATCTGTAGTATGCAGTTGTGATTCCACTCTGTAATTCCGGTGTCTCGCCTTGTTCGCGTACCAACTTCCCTTCCGGCGTCAAGACGGATAGTGTGGCAATAGCAACGAGAAGAAAGTACCTACGTGTTTCTTCAGCACACGGCTGATTTCATCAGGGGATAATGCTACAACTCAGTCGTAATGGTTTTATAGTCCTACAGTCCAATTGGTAATGGCATAATAGATCACATATGTTACTGATTTTAGATAATAATAGATTCTTGTATGACACACACACACAAACACATATACATATATATATATACATACACACATATATATATATATATATATATATATATATATATATATATATATATATATATATACATACACACATATATATATATATATATATATATATACACATACATACATATATATATTTACACACACATACATATATTTACAAACACACACACACATATATATATATATATATATATGTATATGTGTAGAGGTATAAGTACCGTGTTAGCCGAGCTTCAATAATCATAAAATAATAAAAAAATAATATCATCTATTTATTTTTTGATTTTATATATATATATATATAAATATATAAATATATATTTGCATGTCATTTCCCAGAATCCCTTGCTGCAGTGGAAGTGCTGTATGCTGGGTGATAATGGGGAAAGGCGGGGTTGCAGACCTGCCTAAGACATGCAGATGAGCATACAGCTATATTTGCATATTTGCTTTCCTGTGGAGGGTTTTTGTCACTTTTTTTACTCACCATAACTTAACTCAGTATTATGGTTTGGCCTATCCCATAAGCCTCTCTTGCATCCCAGTAAAATCAACCCCACACTGATGAGACCCATCAAGGTTGAAACAGCTGTCTGTGGGTGCCTTGGCCCTTTGGCTTAGATCAAGGCGATATGAGTGCTCCTCTAGACCTGCACAGCTATGACCAAATGCAGTACTATCCTATCTGGGGTTTCAGTAGGAAAGGTCTGTGGCAAGCATTTGGCCCTCTAGCTCGTTGAGAGGTGGTGTCCAGGCCCCGGACCACAGAACCCCTGAGCCTTCGGGCTAAGGGGGGATGGCATTCGAACAACCAGCCCTTCGGGGCTGGGGTGCACCCGCACAACCCTCGAAAGAGGGGATATGATGTGAACTCCCTTGCGGGCCTCGGGCCAGAGGGAGGAAGAGACGGATGTCCCGAATCCTAACGGAGGAAGGCATCAATGTCCCTGGAGACCTAGGCTTTCGGGCTGAAACCTCCAGGGAAACTGGGCACTGAGGGTGGGTCTGACTTCGGTTGGACAGTCCAAGGGCAAGCTCCCTATCCACTGAAGTGGACTGGGATCCGATGAGCGAGAGGGTGTACCCTCTCGTGAGGAAAAAAAAAAAAAAAGCTGTCTGTGGGTGGTTTTCTGGGTATGCACCTTAACCCTGGCTGTGCTCAAAGCTGTGACCATGCAGCAAGCTTAAGCCTATAGGGAACCATGTTAAAAATGGTTATTGAGGCAAAAAGTGACACTGTGCTCATTTGCATGTCATTTCCCAGAATCCCTTGCTGCAGTGGAAGTGCTGTATGCTGGGTGATAATGGGGAAAGGCGGGGTTGCAGACCTGCCTAAGACATGCAGATGAGCATACAGCTATATTTGCATATTTGCTTTCCTGTGGAGGGTTTTTGTCACTTTTTTTACTCACCATAACTTAACTCAGTATTATGGTTTGGCCTATCCCATAAGCCTCTCTTGCATCCCAGTAAAATCAACCCCACACTGATGAGACCCATCAAGGTCGAAACAGCTGTCTGTGGGTGGTTTTCTGGGTATGCACCTTAACCCTGGCTGTGCTCAAAGCTGTGACCATGCAGCAAGCTTAAGCCTATAGGGAACCATGTTAAAAATGGTTATTGAGGCAAAAAGTGACACTGTGTGCTCATTTGCATGTCATTTCCCAGAATCCCTTGCTGCAGTGGAAGTGCTGTATGCTGGGTGATAATGGGGAAAGGTGGGGTTGCAGACCTGCCTGAGACATGCAGATGAGCATACAGCTATATTTGCATATTTGCTTTCCTGTGGAGGGTTTTTGTCACTTTTTTTACTCACCATAACTTAACTCAGTATTATGGTTTGGCCTATCCCATAAGCCTCTCTTGCATCCCAGTAAAATCAACCCCACACTGATGAGACCCATCAAGGTCGAAACAGCTGTCTGTGGGTGGTTTTCTGGGTATGCACCTTAACCCTGGCTGTGCTCAAAGCTGTGACCATGCAGCAAGCTTAAGCCTATAGGGAACCATGTTAAAAATGGTTATTGAGGCAAAAAGTGACACTGTGTGCTCATTTGCATGTCATTTCCCAGAATCCCTTGCTGCAGTGGAAGTGCTGTATGCTGGGTGATAATGGGGAAAGGCGGGGTTGCAGACCTGCCTAAGACATGCAGATGAGCATACAGCTATATTTGCATATTTGCTTTCCTGTGGAGGGTTTTTGTCACTTTTTTTACTCACCATAACTTAACTCAGTATTATGGTTTGGCCTATCCCATAAGCCTCTCTTGCATCCCAGTAAAATCAACCCCACACTGATGAGACCCATCAAGGTCGAAACAGCTGTCTGTGGGTGGTTTTCTGGGTATGCACCTTAACCCTGGCTGTGCTCAAAGCTGTGACCATGCAGCAAGCTTAAGTCTATAGGGAACCATGTTAAAAATGGTTATTGAGGCAAAAAGTGACACTGTGTGCTCATTTGCATGTCATTTCCCAGAATCCCTTGCTGCAGTGGAAGTGCTGTATGCTGGGTGATAATGGGGAAAGGCGGGGTTGCAGACCTGCCTAAGACATGCAGATGAGCATACAGCTATATTTGTATATATATATATAGATATATAAAGATATATAAAGATATATAAAGATATATAAAGATAACAGCAGGCACTTCAAAGGCTCCAAAGAAAAGAAATAGGTGCTTGTTCAACAAAAATTACAGGAAACCAGGTGTCCCACCAAGGAGACAAAAAAACAGCACTCAAGGTATATTGCAAAAGTGTATTTGAAAAAAAGCAGGCACATATAAATCCAACGTTTCGGTCCTGGATAGGGCCTTCCTCACGCCCCTGAGGAAAGTCCTATACAGGACCGAAACGTTGGATTTATATGTGCCTGCTTTTTTTCAAATACACTTTTGCAATATAACTTGAGTGCTGTTTTTTGTCTCCTTGGTGGGACACCTGGTTTCATATATATATATATATATATATATATATATATATATATATATGCAAATACAACTGTATGCTCATCTGCATGTCTTAGGCAGGTCTGCAACCCCGCCTTTCCCCATTATCACCCAGCATACAGCACTTCCACTGCAGCAAGGGATTCTGGGAAATGACATGCAAATGAGCACACAGTGTCACTTTTTGCCTCAAAAACCATTTTTAACATGGTTCCCTATAGGCTTAAGCTTGCTGCATGGTCACAGCTTTGAGCACAGCCAGGGTTAAGGTGCATACCCAGAAAACCACCCACAGACAGCTGTTTCGACCTTAATGGGTCTCATCAGTGTGGGGTTGATTTAACTGGGTATGCAAAGAGGCTATGGGATAGGCTAAACCATAATACTGAGTTAAGTTATGGTGAGTAAAAAAAGTGACAAAAACCCTCCACAGGAAAGCAAATATGCAAATACAACTGTATGCTCATCTGCATGTCTTAGGCAGGTCTGCAACCCCTCCTTTCCCCATTATCACCAGCATACAGCACTTCCACTGCAGCAAGGGATTCTGGGAAATGACATGCAAAAAAAATATATATATATATAATCTTCTCTCTGAAGAAGACCGTTTTAGTCGGAACGCGTTGGAGTGGGAGTCTGTGGAGTGGGACCCCTACCCTTTTCCATGACAGGAGGCCTTGGCTATCTGTAAATTGGCCTTTCACACCTACGCTTTAATGGTGATGTATTTACATCTTTAATACTCGAGCATTTATTGCCTCCATTTCTGCAATTACTATTTTACAACAACAGCTATCTCCTTACGTTATGTGCACAAATCTGCAGTTTGTGGAAAGGTATATATGCATGCTTGGATCAGAGCTGCTTGTGTGTAGAGGTATATGTGCATGCTTGGATCAGAGCTGCTTGTGTGTAGAGGTATATGTGCATGCTTGGATCAGAGCTGCTTGTGTGTAGAGGTATATGTGCATGCTTGGATCAGAGCTGCTTGTGTGTAGAGGTATATGTGCATGCTTGGATCAGAGCTGCTTGTGTGTAGAGGTATATGTGCATGCTTGGATCAGAGCTGCTTGTGTGTAGAGGTATATGTGCATGCTTGGATCAGAGCTGCTTGTGTGGAGAGGTCTATGCGCATGCTTGGATCAGAGCTGCTTGTGCTGGTGATTACTTTTGGTGTTCTTTGCTTCACGGAATACATGTTTGGTAGATGTGAGTCCCCCTCCTCTTTTATCAATTTTTCTTCCCTTGTTTTTAACCCACAGTAATACATTTGTATTGTTATCACTTTCTTGGCATGCCCGTGTGCTTCTTCATAAGGATGCTTTTTTCGTTGTAATACATATCCATTATCCTTTAGCACCACTGTCCATTGTTATTATATTATAAATCAAGACAGTTTCTGGGCAACAGTGACGCACTGTGTTGATGCGGTATACACTGGCGACACACTTTATTCGAGCTCGGCTAGTCCCACGAATTCGGGTATACCCGGGTGTATTGAGGTTTGTGACTGTTTTCTGCCCGAGTGCATTGGGTTATTTTCCAAGCAGGGATTGAAGCATTTTATTCCCACTGGCTGCAATACTGCACAGTATATATATATATACTGCATTACAATTCATGAATTTATGCCATCTGGTAGACACGCGAAGCATTGCAGCCTATTAAATCCTAATCATTATCATTTAACAGATTAGCCGCCCGTCAGCCAGGCATGAACCCAGGCTGGGAAGGCAAACGCAACGAGGCTTGTCAGAGGTGAGGAGCGGCGCATTCCAGGTATCTGCCAGGTACATACTGGGTATTTGCTCGAATAAAGTGTGTCGGTGCAGTACTTTGTGTCACATTATATATATATATAATCAAAAAATAAATAGACTATACCGTTCTGTGGCTAACGAAATGCTTTTATTTGTGCGAGCTTTCGAGATACGCTGATCTCTTCTTCTGGCGATGTTACAATGAATGAAGCAAGCAAAGGGTATACTTAAAAACAGTGTCTCTTGGAATGTTATCTGTGCTTGTCTCTTCTCCCCCCCCCCTTGTGTGAATGTGATTTATAGCTAGAGGTATTAAATGGTTCCTGAAAGTTAGTGATGTAAGAGTATGTGTGTGTGCGTGTGTGTGTGTGTGTGTGTGTGTGTGTATCTGTGTGAATATAAATGAATGGAGAGCCCACAGTTTATACAGTGCTTTACAAAAGGTGTGTGTGTGGAGTGGGAGTTAATATAAATGGTGTGGGTAGGTGTGGAAATGTGAGAGATTGTAGCAAAACTAAAAGTGTGTGTAGATACTATGTGGTCCCTATTGGTGTATATGGATGGAAAAACAAGGAGTATTTGTATGTGTAAGAGACAGCTGTGTGTGCATACATATAGCACAGTATGTACAGACATGGCCTTTAGCGCTCATGGGAAGAGAGTTCACTTGTGTCAGTAATGACTCATAAAATTTCGATCTCTGTTTAGACCACCGCTAAGTGTCCCGAACAGTTGCATAAATTTGTATTCGTGCAACCATCTCTATTTCGGTGTTTTAAGATTACCTTTGAGTATGGCAACCACCAGATCGTCCATCTTATGGACAGAGTCAGAGAAATGTTCGCCGACAGGACTGTCTCTTGTTCCGCGTGTGATGCTGTGCGATGCAGGTTCATTCTCTTGTTTAGCCCCTGCCCCGTTTCACCTATGTAGTAGCAGCCCCCTGGACATTTCATGCACATGATGAGGTACACGACATTGCTGGAGGAACAGGTGAACCTTCCTCTGATTTTGTATTCCCGATTCCTGTGTGGTATTTGTATTGTGTCCTCTGTGTAGAGCATTGCGCAGGTTTTGCATCTTGCGTCCTGGCCTGGCATATATATATATATATATATATATATATATATTCCACAGAAGCAGCCGGCACTCCACTTGCAAGTAGAAAAAATTGGGTGCTTGTCCCATTAAGCAATAATAAACCATACGATTCCGTTTGAAGCACGAGATCAGGAGACAGCACTCTGGTAAGTTTGATCACAAGTTTTTGTACTGAAAAAGACACATAAACCGACGTGTCACGACAGGTCACTCTGCGCGTATTCTGACAGGCCGAGACGGCGTTTGCAGGGAGCTCGGGCGGTGGTAACATCTCTGCGGTGGCGCGGTCCGGATCCCAATACGTTCGCCGCGGAACCCGCTCTGGGCTTCAGTGTAAGTCTCCGTCTCCCCTGTCAGCCTCAGGCAGCTGTATAGCTATATTTTTAGCCAATCCAGGATTCCTTTATCCCGTTTTATTGAACACTGTCTTCCTTTTTATTATTTTATATACCGTTTGTCATGTTGTTTATAGATTTAGTTTCATTTAGTTATATTTGATTATTCATGTGGTTTGTGTTCATTGTAACCGAACCCGGATCTGTGACGCATATGTACTGAGGTGGGGTTGGATCCCCTCGGTTATTTCTTGTTTTATTAATAAATAATTTACTATATTTTAATCTCTGGTGCGTATTGTGTGCATTTTTCTTCTTGTCTGCACAGTGCTTCAGATGCTGCATCTGAAAAAATGCCGGTGGATCGGGATGTGAGGTAGGGAAGTGACGTCCGCGCCGGAACGTTATTGCCACGCCTCCAAATATTCATTGCCATGCCCCCAAATCGCTCCCGCTGCATACCCTGCAAAGCCATAAAAAAGCTCAGGCTTCAGCAAGTGTATTGCAGCATGTGTGCGCCTTCCCTCCGTCTGAAATACTATAGACGAGGCCTGCACAACTCGTAAAGCGAGAAGGGCCAAAATGCTCCAAGGAAAAAAAATTTGGGCCGCACGGGTAAAATCATCATATCTCCCCCAGAACCCCTCACTATAAACCTTTGCGATACTCCCCATCTATGTCTTATACCCCCATCTCTCCCCCTCACCCACACACATAATACTCCCTCTCCACAAACACACAATACCCCACTGCACACCACACACATCCCACCCCCCCTGCACCTCACATCCTTCTACCCCCCTGCACCTCATATCACTCTCCCCCCCTGCACTTCACATCACTCTCCCCCCCTGCACCTCACACCACTCTCCCCCCCTGCACCTCACACCACTCTCCCCCCTGCACCTCACACCACTCTCCCCCCCTGCACCTCACACCACTCTCCCCCCCTGCACCTCACATCACTCTCCCCCCCTGCACCTCACATCACTCTCCCCCCCTGAACCTCACACCACTCTCCCCACTGCACCTCCCATCTCTCCCCCCTGCACCTCACATCACTCTCCCCCCCTGCAATCACATCACTCTCCCCCCCTGAACCTCACATCACTCTTCCCCGCTGCACCTCACATCACTCTCCCCCCTGCACCTCACATCACTCTCCCCCCATGCACCTCACATCACTCTCCCCCCTGAACCTCACACCACTCTCCCCCCTGCACCTCACATCACTCCCCCCCTGCACCTCACATCACTCTCCCCCCCCTGCAACTCACATCACTCTCCCCCCTGCACCTCCAATCACCCCCCCTACGCCTCCAACAACCCTCCCCTGCACCTCCAAAAAAAACCCCTGCACCTCCAATAACCCCCCCGCACCTCCAATAACCCCCCCGCACCTCCAATAACCCCCCCCGCACCTCCAATCACCCCCCTTGCACCTCCAATCAACCCCCTTGCACCTCCAATCACCCCCCTTGCACCTCCAATCACCCCCCTTGCACCTCCAATCACCCCCCTTGCACCTCCAATCACCCCCCCCCCCTGCACCTCCAATCTCCCCCCCTGCACCTCCAATCAACCCCCTGCACCTCCAATCACCCCCCCTGCACCTCCAACCACCCCCCCTGCACCTCCAACCACCCCCCTGCACCTCCAATGATCCCCCCCTGCACCTCCAATGATCCCCCCCTGCACCTCCAATGATCCCCCCTGCACCTCCAATGATCCCCCCTGCACCTCCAATCACCCCCCCCTGCACCTCCAATCACCCCCCTCTGCACCTCCAATCACCCCCCTGCACCTCCAATCACCCCCCCCCCTGCACCTCCAATCACCCCCCCCCTGCACCTCCAATCACCCCTACACCTCACAACCTGCACCTCACATCACCCTTCCTACACCTAACTTCTCCTGCACCTCACCTCACCTCCCCTGCACTTCACCCCCCTGCACCTCACCTCAATGCACCTCACCTCAATGCACCTCACATCACCCCCGGGACCATGGGGAATCGCTGCCATTTTTTTTTTTTGTAAGTTTTTTTTTTGTAAGTTTTTTTTTTTTTTTTAAATCTCATCGCGGGCCGCACAGATGTTGTGCAGGCCTGCTATAGACGCAGCCTTATCGACGCCTAATGAATAGGCCACTGTGTCTCTCTCTCTCTCTCTCTCTCTCTCTGTGTCTCTGTCTCTCTCTGTGTGTCTCTGTGTCTCTCAAATCAAATCAGCTTTATTGGCATGACAAAAGAACATTTCAGTATTGCCAAAGCGTGAGTAATAGGGGGTGTGGGACAATGATTACACGAATACTAGGGGGTACGGTATAATGGTTATACAGTACATTACTTTTGTCTCTCTCTCTCTCTCTCTCTCTCTCTCTCTGTGTCTCTCTCTCCCTGTGTCTCTCTCTCATTCTCTGTCTCTCTCTCTCTCTCTCATTCTCTGTCTCTCTCTCATTCTCTGTCTCTCTCATTCTCTGTCTCTCTCATTCTCTGTCTCTCTCATTCTCTGTCTCTCGCATTCTCTGTGTCTCTCTCTCTGTCTCTCTCTCTCATTCTCTGTCTCTCTCTCATTCTCTGTCTCTCTCTCATTCTCTGTCTCTCTCTCTCATCCCTGTATGATAGGTATGTTCCAACTCTATTTTTTGCTCTTCTTTTCCGTTTGAGAGGAGGGAGTCCCTCACCTCTTCAGCCACACACCAGGAACGCTGGATTGCTTACAGACGTTCGGAGAGGCGGATACAGTCGTGGATTGCAGGCACTGATTTATCTGGTAAGTACCGCAAACATGCTTGAACAAGGGCCGTAGACATTTTATTTGATGGTTTAGATTACCATTGTCTGTGGTTGTTAGTTATTGGTATTACAGTTTTTTGATGTTGTTACGAATCAAATACATTTTGAAGTAGTAATCCCCTCCGAACTGGGCATTCCTGGCCAATAATGCCCTGGCTGTAAGAGTTGAAGGGCCCAAGCAAAGCCCCCACCTCTATACACACTAACACTGCAGGGTCATCAGAGTGTCTTGTTGTCATGGCAACGGGGGTTGTCACGTGATGTAATTTGTTTAATAAATTATTTTTTAAGGTGTCCCGGTATTTCATTTTCGAAATCTGGTCACCCTATTCATCAAGCAGAAAAAGTGAAGAAACAATTGTAGTTTTGCTAATGGACGTCATTTTGGCATATCATTAGCTTTGAGGATACCCATTAATATGAAGAAAAATAACA
Organism: Ascaphus truei; assembly: GCF_040206685.1. Taxonomy (NCBI): domain Eukaryota; kingdom Metazoa; phylum Chordata; class Amphibia; order Anura; family Ascaphidae; genus Ascaphus; species Ascaphus truei. Next base: position 134,710 of record NW_027456820.1, read on the forward strand.
TCCATTCCCAATGTAGCCCCCCTTCCCTGGGCCAATCGCAGATCGGGCCCCCTCCTCTGTACTAGGGCCTGGCTACGTGTCTGAGTGTGGTGCATACCTGCTGGCAACAGGGGGGCCTGAGTCTCCCGCGATGGTATGGGGGATGACAGGATCAGGTTTCTATGGTGAATGCCTCCGTCTCATTTAATGGTGCAGCGCCTCCATCTCTGAGCCCCAGGAATACGGGTGGAATCCTTCCAGAGAGTCCCCCCCCCCCCTCGGGGATGAGAGATTCCAGTCTCACACTGTATATCTTTAAAAGCAGCCGCAGCTCTTTATTCACAGCAGCAGCATAGCAGCAACAAGACTGTCAATCAGGTACAGGGTGTCTTCCTCCACACAGGACTGCTCTCCCTCAGGATGGTCTCTGTGTCCCTGCCACCACCCCAGGTCAAGGGCACCCAGGGTGGGGTTAGCTCTTCCCTCGCCCCCTAAACAGGGTGAGAGGAATTGGTCCACCTCCCTAACTAAGGTTGCATCAGCTCTACTCAGAGGCTGATGGCTCCCCTTCTCCAACGGCCAATTGATATAGGCTCTCTCTGTCACCCTGGGCCAGCCAGGTGACAGACTCAGCAGACTCTAACTCTGGACTGAACTCTTAACTCTGACACACACTTCTACTAAATAGGAAGTGCACTGCTCTTTATGATATTGGCAGGCACTGCCCCTGTGTCTCTGCCTTCCACACAGGGTCAGGTACCAATTTCAGGAATGTCCCGTTATTAGCGTAAACACAACAGAGTTCCATGGATCTAGCATTAAGACTGTAAGCTCTGCAGGCCAGGGATTTCCTTTCCTATTGTCTGATTTTGTTTGTTGCACTTATTGTACTATAATTCCCTGTACTGTATTGCCTCTCTTATAAAGCGCTGTATAAATAAAGATTTCCATACATAATATATCTTAATGCATCTTAAGACACCTTAGAGTTCCCTCTATAAGACACTTTATGGTCCACTCAAGTGAATAGTCTGTAAGGAGTCTAAGGCTGCGTCCATAGAAGGACAAGCAGCGCTGAGGCGTGCGGACGCTCCGCGCTGAGCCCCTGCATCCTCAATGAGGATGCCTTGAGAGGGGGCTCACGCGAGCGTCCGCAGGCGTGCGGAGGCTTTGGAGTTTTCAGCCGAGCGCCAAGCTGTTTTTCAGCGCGCTGTCGGCTGAAAACATCCAATCAGCCTTAAGCAGCGTCAACGTAACGGCGCCGTGATGTCGGCGCCGTGACATTGATGTCAGTGCATCGCGTTCGATTGGCCCAGCGACGTCACTGCCCCGCCTCCAACCACCTCCCCCCGGCTCCCTTCGCGCACGCTGGCTCGCCTGCAAGTCCGTGGAATCGGGCTGACTCAAGCAGGCGAGCCTCAGCGTTAGCGCGCATCCGCTCTCCCCACCCCTCTATGGCCCGGGCCTTAGTTACTGTACAGCATTGTAAAGTGCCTTGCTGGCCTAGTACAATTTAGTAAATATCCTAAAAAATGTCATCTTAGGCAAAATGTTGCTGATCTTTGCTTTAAAAATGACTATGAACTACAGAGAAATAACAATCTCCCTTGTGAGCACATTCACATGTCTCAGACAGGTCTGCAACCCTGCTTATCACCATTATCCCATACAGCTTCCACTGCAGCCAAGGACTCTGGGAAATGACATGCAAATGAGCACAGTGTCACCTTTTGCTTCAAATCTATTTTAAATGAAATTAGCATTGTACTTCTGGTGGACAGAGTAGGGGTTTGGTGCTTTATACGTTACATATTATTAAATGTTAACATCAAACAAATATTGTCATTATGTTTGGTGCTACTTATTTCTTTTTCATTAGGATTTATTTATTCATCTTTCATTATTATTATTTATTAACTTTATTATATTTGTTGTTGTCATTATTATTATTGTTTACTTTTAGCTGGAGTATGGCTCACCCAAGGACCACTTTCCCCTGTATGGTGGTCAGACATAGTGCAGACTTGACCCCTGACATTTATAAAAGATGTTGGAATATGTGACACTGCTGCTTAATAAACACAAACACAGGCGCGCCATGTATTGTTCTGACATTGGTTTATTACACAGAGACACGTCTTTATAGAGGGTTGTCACACTAACAGCCTGGAAGGGGTTAATGCAGGGTCACCAGCCCAGCCCCCCTGTCCTATGATTGGTTGCTGCTCTCGTACAGGAGCCGCGATTGGTCCCCTGTCAATGTCAGAAAAGGCGCGCCAGTTTTGCTGTCTCCATGGCGGCCGCCGGAGATCGGCCTGCAGCGCGGCCCGGCTTCCAGGTTACCTCCCCGCCGGTGAAGATGTTAGCGGGGCGGCTGAGGGAATGCGTGCGGCGGCGGCCCGGTTCCTTCTGGCTGGAGAAAGGAGCCGGCGGGCTGGAGGTGGGCCTGGTGTGGATGCAGGGCCGGGTGCTGCACGTACGGCCCGAGCGCAGCGTCACCGTGCGGCTGAGCGACGACACTCACACCTTCACCGTGTGCGGGGCCGACCGGGTGCCCAAGGGCAAGCCCTGCCTGCAGCCAGGTAACCGGGGGGGTCCGCAAGCCCTGCCTGCAGCCAGGTAACCAGGGGGTCCGCAAGCCCTGCCTGCAGCCAGGTAACCGGGGGGTCCGCAAGCCCTGCCTGCAGCCAGGTAACCGGGGGGTCCGCAAGCCCTGCCTGCAGCCAGGTAACCGGGGGGTCCGCAAGCCCTGCCTGCAGCCAGGTAACCGTGGGTCCGCAAGCCCTGCCTGCAGCCACGTAACCGGGGGGTCCGCAAGCCCTGCCTGCAGCCAGGTAACCGGGGGTCCGCAAGCCCTGCCTGCAGCCAGGTAACCGGGGGGTCCGCAAGTCCTGCCTGCAGCCACGTAACCGGGGGGTCCGCAAGCCCTGCCTGCAGCCAGGTAACCGGGGGGTCCGCAAGCCCTGCCTGCAGCCATGTATTCGGGGGGTCCGCAAGCTCTGCCTGCAGCCAGGTAACCGGGGGGTCCGCAAGCCCTGCCTGCAGCCAGGTAACCGGGGGGTCCGCCCGTGGCTATCACTGTCCTGCCTCACACGGGAGGAGGGCGCCATGATTTCTTCTCCCGCCCCCTAAACATCAGCACCAGCCTCTCACCCTCTCACCCTCTAGCGTCACCTAGATAGAAGCCAGGCAGATCACACTGGTTTTCTATGAATCGCAACTGATTTTAAAGTCCTGTTTATATCAGCAGTCAGGTCTGATTTAAAACAGTAGTAATGTTTCCACCGCCAGTGTATGCAGCGCTGTACATAGAATGTTTGCAGGCGCGAGCCGCTACCCCATAGAGCTTACAATCTGTCTGAAGCACTTATTCCCATGACCTGTTATTTGTAATTTATATGATTGTCACATGTATTACTGCTGGGAAGCGCTATGTACATTTAATGGCGCTATATAAAAAAAGAGATATGTAGCCCTTTTTCTGACACTCTAAGCGACTACGGGTAACTGCGCGCACCTGCGGCTCCAGGAGATCTGAGCCTCTGCTAGCTGGGAGCCTGGGGTAACACTTATTAGCGCAGCGCCTCCACTTACCCAGGATCCCCGTCATGTAAGATTCCCCTGGGCAAGAAACATACCGATACAATGCGTGCAACCAACTTTACTATGTGCAATAATAAACGTATACTCTATATGAACCGTGGCAATAACCCAATATGCATACACTTATCTTATAACTTATACTCTATCATACCCTAACACCGCTAACTGATAATGTCCTTCTAACATCAGTGGCTCGGCCACACCCCTAGGGATTATTGTCCTGTACAATAGTGGCTCAGCCACGCTCTTATGAGTGTCTCTATCCCGTCACCTCGTGCCCCACACACGTGTCCGTGTAATAGAATAGAACGATAGCGGCGTGTACTTAGGCCTTGGTCACTCGCTAATGTCTCCAAATAGTTATGCCTAAGGCGGGATCAGTGCCTGTTGACCGGTGTTGGTGCACTTGACGTATCTACTACCTTCCGGTCACGGCGGTGACCGGTAATACTTGGAAAAGGATCAGCCGAATCCTTGCTTGTCTGGGATGTCCGCAGTGCAGCTGTCTGGTCCCAAGCAGCTCACCAGCAAACCTGCTCCGCACGCTTGTCCCTAACTGTGTACACAGTAAGGTGACTGATCGCTAGCACTATGGCCGTCCCTGCAGCACAGCAGCACACTGTGACTCAGGGGTTTCTCCTAAGGGCCTGCGGGGTAAAGCTAGCCTATGCAGGCGGGTCACGGACCCCCTGCACGCATACACCCTCCTCCGTTACCTTCCAGATCCCCTCTGACTAGCCTCTCCCCCACGCTTCCCTTTCCTCCTCCCGTAATTCTAGCCTTCCGATTGGCTCCTCAAGTCAGGTGACTGCCCAGGAGCTCATGGGAGTTGTAGTTCCTCAGCGGAGCTTCTCTGCCTTGAGCTGCACAGACTCACAGCTATTGCATCAGCGCAGACCTCCACATGACTCTCCTGAACAGTCAAAACACCAACTGAACACACATATGAGGCTCCTACCACATCCCTACACATACATCTATTATTTGGTGCCTGCGGCACAGGGAGATAACGTGACTTGCTCAAGGTCACAAGGAGCTGACACCGGGGTTTGAACCAGACGCTCCTGATTCACACTCCTTGTTCTCAGAGTTGGTGTCTTTACGGTGCACTAAGCCAGCGGTGCGCAAACTGGGGGCGTGATTATGTATGGGGGGCGCGGGCTGCTTGCAGGGAAACCTGGGGGCGGGCAGAGCTGTGCACGGGCGGCCAGAAGCTCCGTGTTGCTGCTTCTATGTGTCTGTGTCTTGCAGAGGGGGGCGGGGCTTCTCTCTGCACACAGACAGCCCCCCCCCTTCTCTTCCTGTCTGCTTCTCGCACCAGTTTTCAGCAGCATGGGGGGTTGGGGAAACGGAGCATGTTGCCCCCCCTCCAGGTGAAAGTGTGTGTGTAGTGAGTGTGTGTATTGAGTGAGTGTGTGTGTGGGGGGGGGGGGATTGAGTGTGTGCGTGGGGGGATTGAGTGTGTGTGGGGGGATTGAGTGTGTGTGTGGGGGGATTGAGTGTGTGTGTAGGGGGGGGATTGTGTGTTTGTGTGGGGGAGATTGAGTGTGTGTGGGGGGGATTGAGTGTGTGTGTGTATGGGGGGGGGATTGTGTGGGGGGAGATTGAGTGTGTGTGTGTGGGGGGGGGATTGAGTGTGTGGGGGGGATTGAGTGAGTGTGGGGGGGAGATTGAGTGAGTTTATGGGGGGGGGGATTGAGTGAGTGTGGGGGGGGGGATTGAGTGAGTGTGGGGGGGGATTGAGTGAGTGTGTGGGGGGGGATTGAGTGTGTGTGGGGGGGTTGAGTGTGTGTGTGGGGGGGATTGTGTGTGTGTGTGGGGGGGATTGTGTGTGTGTGTGTGAGGGATTGAGTGTGTGTGTGGGGGGGGATTGAGTATGTGTGTGTGTGGGGGGGATTGAGTGAGTGTGTGGGGGGGGGATTGAGTGTGTGTGGGGGGGTTGAGTGTGTGTGTGTGTGGGGGGGGGTTGAGTGTGTGTGTGGGGGGGGATTGAGTGTCTATGTGTGTGTGAGGGATTGAGTGTGTGTGTGTGTGGGGGGGATTGTGTGTGTGTGTGTGAGGGATTGAGTGTGTGTGGGGGGGGGGATTGAGTATGTGTGTGTGTGGGGGGGATTGAGTGAGTGTGTGGGGGGGGATTGAGTGTGTGTGGGGGGGTTGAGTGTGTGTGTGTGTGGGGGGGGGGTTGAGTGTGTGTGTGGGGGGGGATTGAGTGTCTATGTGTGTGTGAGGGATTGAGTGTGTGTGTGTGTGGGGGGGATTGTGTGTGTGTGTGTGTATGTGGTGTGTGTGTGTATGTGGTGATTGATTGAGAGAGAGAGTGTGTGTTGTAATGCAGTGGTGCGCAAACTGGGGGGGGGGCAATAAGGCGCAAGATTTAGGGGGGCGCAGGCGACGTGCGGCGAAAACTGGGTGCGCGGGCCGGCAGACGCTTTGCGCGGGAGGATGAAAAAGCTGTACGCGAGGGGCGGCCAATAAGATGTGCACAGGCGGGCAGCCGAAGATGTGTGCGGGTGGCTGAACAAGATAGTGCAGGTGGCGGCCTCGTGATGGTGTGTGCGCACGCGCAGGGGCTTCGGAGGTACGGGGAGGAGCACGCCCGAGCACGGTGAAGTCAAACGCCCCTCCCGGTGTCTGCCCTGCAATAGCGCTGTGTTCCTGCTCTCCTCCGCTGGCAACCTGCTTCGCTGCGATCCTCTGCGAGGGAAAGGGTCGGCTGCCACTGTATCAATCATACTATGAATGTACAGAAATAATAAAAAAAAAGTGAAAACATTGAAACGGAAAAATAATAAATAATAATAATGTAGGTAGGAGTGTGGATGACAATGGGGATAGCAAGCCAAAGAGCAGGGAGGGGAAGGTAGAAACAAAAGGGGGGGAGAGGGAAGGGAGGTAGCAAAGAGGTGGATGAATGCCCCCCAAAAGTATTGCCTTTGTGCACGTACGCTCTCCCAAGCTCAGCGCTTGGGGAGACAAACAAAATTGACTTTGAAGTGCGCTCAGCAGAAGTCAATGCACACATACAGCCACACACAGACACACACACACACACACAAACACACACAAATAGCCCCGATCCACGCTTGCAAAATGATGCAGGACACCCTGCGCTCAGGCTTGGAGAGTTGGTGATGTCACCGCTCTCAGCGGCAGCGTGGACGCAGCCTAATTTTGCAAGCGCGAGCTGTTGAAATATGTAAGTATTTATAGACATATTTTGATTTATATTGTATACCGTTTAATAAAGGTTTTTTTTTTTCATGTGATTTTGATTACGTCAGGCAGGGGGGCCCGAGAAATTTTATGGATGAAGAGGGGGGCTCGGCATAAAAAGTTTGCTCACCCCTGCACTAAGCTGCGCTTTCAGCTCATAGACCTCACATTATAAACGTGTAATTATAGTCTCACCTTAATGTAGTGTAAAAGAAAATGATGTACAGATTTGGTCGCATCTATTAACGCAGGTTAACGGTGGCAGAACGTTAACGCAGCTCTATTTAAACAAATGGCACAGCGCTATATTTCTTAAATGGGTGCAATTTATTGCATTATTTGTGTAATCTTATCAGGTGGTACAGGCATACCCCGCATTCACGTACACAATGGGACCGGAGCATGTATGTAAAGTGAAAATGTACTTAAAGTGAAGCACTCCCATTTTTCCCACTTATCGATGCATGTACTGTACTGCAATCCTCATATACATAGTTACATATAGTTACATAGTAGATGAGGTTGAAAAAAGACTTCCGTCCATCAAGTTCAACCTATGCTAAATTTAGACAACAGATACTTTATCCTATATCTATACTTATTGATCCAGAGGAAGGCAAACAAAAAACCCCATTAAGGGGGAAAATTAATTCCTTCCTGACTCCAAGAATTGGCAATCGGATTAATCCCTGGATCAACATCCTTCCCATGTATACTTATTTGGTATATCCCTGTATACCTTCCCCATCTTAAAAGATGTCCAACCTTTTTTTGAACAAATCTATTGTATCTGCCATCACAGTCTCCATGGGTAATGAATTCCACATTTTAACTGCCCTTACTGTAAAGAACCCTTTCCTTTGTTGCTGGTGAAATTTCCTTTCCTCCAACCTTAAGGGATGGCCCCGAGTCCTTTGTACTGCCCGTGGGATGAATAGTTCTTTTGAAAGCTCCATGTATTGTCCCTGAATATATTTGTATAGAGTTATCATATCCCCTCTTAGACACCTCTTTTCTAATGTAAATAAATCTAATTTAGCTAGCCTCTCCTCATAAGTTAGAATGTCCATCCCCTTTATTAATTTGGTGGCTCTTCTCTGCACTCTCTCTAGTTCCATAATGTCTTTTCTTAGGATTGGCGCCCAAAATTGTACTCCATATTCAAGGTGTGGTCTTACTAATGCTTTGTAAAGGGGCATAATTATGTTTACTTCCCTTCCATCCATTGCCCGTTTGATGCAAGATAAGATCTTGTTTGCCTTTGCAGCTACTGCATGACATTGGGCACTATTGCTAAGCCTGCTGTCTACAAGCACTCCTAAATCCTTCTCCATCAAGGATTCTCCCAATATATCTCCATTTAATTTGTAAGTTGCCTTTTTATTCTTGTATCCCAAATGCATAACCTTACATTTATCTGTATTAAACCTCATCTGCCATTTACCTGCCCACGTTTCCAGTCTCTCCAAGTCCTTCTGAAGAGAAATTACATCCTGCTCTGATTCTATTACCTTACACAATTTAGTATAATCAGCAAAGATGGAGACTTTGCTCTCGATCCCAACCTCAAGGTCATTAATAAACAAGTTAAAAAGCAGGGGTCCCAGTACCGATCCCTGAGGTACTCCACTCACGACTTTAGCCCAACCTGAAAAAGTTTAATTTATGACAACCCTCTGTTGTCTGTCCTTTAACCAGTTTTCAATCCAGGTGCATATATTATTACTGAGTCCAACTTTCTTTATTTTGTACACCAACCTCTTGTGTGAAACCGTATCAAAAGCCTTTGCAAAATCTAAGTAGACCACATCAACTGCATTACCCTGGTCTAAATTCCTACTTACCTCCTCAAAGAAACAAATAAGGTTAGTTTGGCAAGATCTATCCTTCATAAATCCATGCTGACTATTACTAATAATTTTGTTTTCCATTAGATATTCCTGAATATTATCCCGTATTAAACCTTCAAGTAGTTTCCCTACTATTGAAGTCAGGCTTACAGGTCTGTAATTCCCCGGGTGTGATCTAGCTCCCTTTTTAAATATAGGCACCACATCTGCTTTACGCCACTCTTGTTGTACTGAGCCTGTGGAAATGGAGTCCTTGAATATTAAATATAATGGTTTTGCTATTACTGAGCTTAACTCCTTGAGAACTCTTGGATGTATGCCATCGGGGCCAGGTGCCTTATTTACTTTAATTTTTTCAAGTCGCTTATGAACTTCTTCCTCACTTAACCAATTGTTCATTAATATGGAGGTTGTGGCTTCCTCCTGTGGCACTACTATTGAACTTGATTCTTCCCTGGTAAACACAGAGGCAAAGAATTTGTTTAATACCTCAGCTTTTTCCTTACAGTATCTCCAATAATCTGCCTACCCATCTCACACTGAAAGGGTCCTATATTTTCTTTTCTCATTTTTTTGTTATTAAGGTACTTAAAGAATTTTTTAGGGTTGACCTTACTTTTTATTGCAATCCTTTTTTCATTATCCATTTTTGCTAATTTGATTGCCCTTTTGCAATTTTTGTTACATTCCTTATAATTCTGATACGATGTCTCTGTCCCTTCTGACTTAAAGAATCTAAACGCCTTCCTCTTCTTGTCCATTTCCTCCCCTACCTGTTTATTTAGCCACATTGGTTTTGACTTATTTCTTTTATACTTATTACCCAAGGGTATACACTGATAAGTGTGCTTTTCTAACAATGTTTTAAAGACTGCCCATTTATCTTCTACATTTGTCCCTGCAAAAACATCATCCCATTGTATTACTACTAGATTAGACCTCAGTTTATTAAAATCTGCCTTTCCAAAGTTGAAGGTCTTTGTTGAACCCAAGTAATCTGTTTTTTGATAATTTATTTCAAATGAGACCATGTTATGATCACTGTTACCCAAATGTTCCAGGACTTGAATATTTGTTATTACTTCTACATTGTTTGATATGACCAAATCCAGAACTGCCCCTCTCCTGGTTGGTTCCTCAATAATTTGGGTCATATAATTGTCTTTAAGCACCCCCAAAAACCTGTTCCCTTTTGTTGTAACGCTAATCTCATTGCCCCAGTCTATGTCTGGATAATTAAAATCCCCCATTATGCAAACATGACCCAGTTTTGATGCCTTCTCCATTTGCAAAAGTATTTTAGCTTCCTCAATCTCACAGATATTTGGTGGTTTATAGCATATTCCCACAAACATTTTCTTTATACTTTTACCTCCACTGCTAATTTCTATCCACAAAGTCTCTACATTTTCATCATTCCCTTCATAGACATCATCCCTTATAATAGGTTTTGGATCTGGTTTAACATATAGACATACTCCACCTCCCCTTCTATTTGTTCGATCCTTCCGAAAAAGAGAATAACCCTCTAAATTACTGTAACTGTCCAGTCATGAGTTTCATCCCACCATGTTTCAGTAATGCCTATGATATCATACTGCTCCCTTGCAGCTATTAATTCAAGCTTCCCCATTTTATCTGTCAGGATTCTTGCATTAGCAAGCATGCATTTCAGGTTTTTTTTAGCCTTTACTATTATCTTATCTGCTCCTTCCTTTCTGCGCCCACTTTGTTTAGTCTTTTAGAAGTTTTCTAGTATTATCTGTATTTACTATGGGTGTCTCACTGCTTGTCAAACTTGCACTTGCCCCCATTCTACCTCCATACCACCTTGTATCCTCATCTATTCCATTTAGTTCATTATCTGTTTCATTCCCCTCCCCCTCCATCCTAATTTAAAATTTCCTCCAACCTTTTTAGCATTCTCCCCCCTAGCTCAGAAGATCCCTCTTCATTGAGGTGCAATCCGTCCCTAGAATATAGATGGCACCTCTCAGAAAAGGAGTCCCAGTGCTCTAAAAACCCAAACCCCTCCTTCCTGCACCACTTTCTTAGCCATGCATTAACCTCCCTGATCTCTGACTGTCTCCCTGCGGTAGCGCATGGCACTGGTAGTATTTCAGAAAATACTACCTTGGAGGTCCTTGCCTTAAGCTTTTGGCCTAGATCCCTGTAATCATTTTTTAGGACCCTCCATCTTTCTCTAACTTTGTCATTGGTGCCAACGTGTACCAAGACCGCCGGGTCAATCCCAGCCCCCCCCCCCCAACAATCTGTCTACCCGATCCACAATGTGCCGAACCCGAGCTCCCGGGGGACAACAAACTGTTCGGTTCATGCGGTCCTGGCAACAGATTGCCCTATCTACTTTCCTAATAATGGAGTCCCCTACCACCACAATCTTTCTTTGTATCTGAGCATCCTGAGTCCCCACTGTGCTGGAGGAACTATTCCCCTGGCTGCTAGAGGAATTAGTCTCCCCCAGCCTTGCCATTTCTGCCCCAACATTCCCAATATCTTCACTCAACATGGCAAATCTATTGGGATGTGTCAGCTCAGAAACGACCTGCCTCTCCCTATTGCCCCAGCTTCCCCTTCTAACTGTCACCCAGCTACCCACCTGCTCACTAACAGCAACCAAGCTACCTACCTGCTCCTCACTAACAGCGCCACCATCTGCATCACTAGTCGAAGCAAGGGCCTGCTCAGTGAGCTCTAATTCCCTTTCAAGATTGCCAATGTCCCTCAATATTGCAAGTTGCCTCTTCAGATCAGCAATCTCTGACTCTAAAGAGACCAACCACTCACACTTCTCACAGCGGTATGCTCCTTGGAACAGCTGCTCCAAGTGCACATACATGTGGCAAGATGTGCATTGAGTGGCATTTTCAATCCTGCTCATTCTAGCAACTATGAAGTTTAGAAGTACTAACAGTAAACTGTACTTCAATAACTATACCTTGTTTAACCGCTTCCTTGTTCAAACTGCTTCTGGTTCTAACTGCACACACTTTAAACAACCAGCAGTTGAAATCAACCACACATATCAGTCAGTACAGTATACGTGCAAAACTGATGTAAATAACGCATGTGTAGCAGGCTCTATACTCTCCCCGCTTGCGCACAGTTTTGGTACAGGTAGGGAGCCGGTATTGCTGTTCAGGACGTGCTGACAGGCGCATGCGCGAGCTGCCGTTTGCCTATTGGGTGATATGTCCTTACTAGCGAGTGTCCTTAAACCGGAGTATGCCTGTACACTTGTACAGGAAATCCTAAAGTTGATGTCCCTGGGGCAGCTGAGGGATTTTCACCCATTCAGTCCTGGAGGGTCCTGCGCCCCCCTCCTGCATTTCCTAATCATGTGTTCGCTCCTTAGGCCTCGGATATTTTATTTATTTATAAAATGTTTTACCAGGAAGGAAGCAATACTTGAAAATGAGCGGTAAATCTCAATGTATGTCCTGGGCACAAAGGTATGATGACAGATACATGGTTACAAATCCATAGTTACATTAAGTGAACATGGTATACATTATATACAACACATTGCATGCACAGTTAGAGATAATATATATTATAGGCGCATGTAAAAGTTACAGACCAGATTAAAATGTGAGACGGCCTTAGTTTTGAAAGAACTTAGACTGGTGGCATCTGCAAGAGTCTCTGGTAGGTTGTTCCAGTTTTGGGGTGCACGGTAAGGCCGTGATTATACCCGAAGCTGCGGAGCGCAGAACGTTGTGCGCCACCAAAACAAATAAAAGTTTTCCTATGAGCGCACACTAAGAATGGGTGACCAACGAGGCGGCCAAGTGCGCAAATTTTCAAACAGATCCAAGAATTTTATTTTCTGGAGCGATGGCCGCGTCATGTGAGCGGTTAAGCCAATGAGAGTGAACCACTCACGTGACATCATGGCCTCGCCTCCCGATGCCTCCTGCCTGCAGTGCAAGTTTCGGGCAGCGCATCGCATTGAGGTAGCGCGGGTGTCCCGCCGCCGGTGGTATAATGAAGGCCTATGAGGAGGAGCGTCCGGATACTTTGTTGAACCTTAGGACCATGAGCAGTCTGTTGGAGTCTGATCTCAGATGATAAGTGCTGCACGTGGTAGGGGTGAGGAGCTTGTTCAGATAGGTGGGTAGCTTGCCGAGAAAGTATTTGAAGGCAAGACAGGAAAGATGAACTTTGCGCCTAGACTCTAGTGATGACCAATCTAGTTCTTTGAGCATGTCGCAGTGATGTGTGTTGTCGTTGCATTGGAGGACAAAGCGACATATTGAATTGTAGAGGGTATCAAGGTTGCTAAGGTGGGTTTGGGGTGCTGTGCCATATACTACAGTATGTCCCCATAGTCGATAATTGGCATTGGCTTCTGCTGTGTGATATAGTGCGTGTGCGACAGAGCACATGGCGTTGTGCGCGCCTGTCGCCTGAGCGATCTGTGGACTTTAGATCGCTCGTGACGGGGAGGCGTGGCCGTGACGTCACTAGGCCTTCCCTAATGTCTCTCACGGGAGACCAGGAGATTTGACACTTATTTGTACCGGGATCATTCGCTAGGCAAACAAGGTGGTAAGAACAAAATGCAGTTTATTCGGGTAAACCCGCGTACAACACAATGAATACACAAAATACAGCTAAAAGCACACTTACTGGGGGTGAAATCTAGGCTCTACTAGGTGCAGGGCGAATGCTTCGGTACGCTTAACCTGACCGGGATATACACCCGGGCTTTCTGGTCCTCTTTTTGGCTTCAGTTCCTAGCCGCGACCGCTACGTTCCAAATGAGAACTTGAACTTCACGTCTGACTTAGTCTCTGCAGGGCAGACTTTTCCTAGCTTCAAAACGAAGCCGGTTGCTCTGGTATTCGTGACAGCAACTTTGAAAAGTCCGCCCTAGCTTCATCGACACAAGTCACTAGATCGTCTGGTTCTCTGACTGGGGTTTCTCCTTACATACCCTCCACTGTTCTATGTTCAGCATGGAGGAAGGAGCGACCAATTGGAGCATGGGAAACCCTGCCGCCAGCCGATAAGAATATGTGGCTCGTCCTTTGACTGACGCCAGAGGAGGGGACGGGCTAAGCCGGCTCGGGATGACCCGTGGGCGGGACATACGGATTGACCAATGGGAAAACGCGCTGACATTTTGCTGCTTCCCCTAGTCAACCCATTGCCACCTACTGGGCAGACTCCACTGAGTCTGGCAGATCAGAGTGTCCTCCCCGCAGGGGGTCTCTGTTCTCCGGACCCAGTACTAAGCCCTGCCCTGGCCACTTCACACCCCGACACCTCTCAACATCCCTTCTCCTCTCCGATGTCTATGCAGACTTCCCGGCACCTATATGGATGCCTGAGCTGGCTGAATAGACATTTATAGTAAACGCACAAATGAAATAAAACATACTTTAATACATAGGATAACTTGGGCAGACTCATAGCTGTAAGGGAAATAGGACTGGGATATCTGGGCTTGAAAATCAGGAGTCACTGGGCAGCCCTGGTGTAATTCAACCCACGTACTGGCAAATCATGCCTGCACGCCAGGGAGAATTAGGAGACTACTGATATCTTTGCCCCCCAAACTCCTGCAAACAACATGATTGCATTTCTACCCAAATATCTCACCTAAAACTTACATATAGAACGTTTCATGAGTCTTAGGCTCAGGGAACATGAAAAGTGGAAACGAAGCAAAAGGAAAAAGCAGGCACTAATACTCCGGAAAGTAAAAAAAGGTTGAATGAAATCCAGGAGAGCGTGTGCCCATAAAGACTATTTTAATGGAAACCACAAAAATACAGCTACATTACGGGGTACACAAACCCCCACCAACGCGGCTCGAAATGCGTTGGTGGGGGTCTGTGTACCCCGTAATGTAGCTGTATTTTTTTTGTGGTTTCCATTAAAATAGTCTTTTTTTATGGGCACACACTCTCCTGGATTTCATTCACCCTTTTTTTACTTTCCGGAGTATTAGTGCCTGCTTTTTCCTTTTGCTTCGTGTCAAGTCATCCAGAAAAAACGGAAGCACGCCCCCTACTGTGAAAGAAGGAAACTGCACAGCCAAAAGGACATTACCAACTCTAACTGTGAGTTATTTTATCACAAGCACATTCTCCATTCTGACATTATATGCTGGGACACTTTATTGTGTGGCCCCTTACTACAGTGCTCGTGGGGGCCCTAGCCCACTAGTCAGATTACAATGGAGCAGTGATTAATACATGATTGTTCTGTGTCCTATGGATTGGCTATCCCTTATCCATTATCCAGGGGGTTTTCATTTCCGTTATCATTATATACATTTATTGAACGTTACAATTTTTGTACTACATATTTTGAGGCTTTTTTTCAGAGCACCACACATTTTTTCCATTTTTCTATGAAAAGTGGACAGGCAGGGGACACTTTAACGTTCACATGTTATAATGCCGGGCCCCTGGCTTATGGTGCCAGGTAGCTGCCAGGGGCCCACCGTTCCAGTGGTGACCTTTATTGTATAGCCTGGTTACCCTCTTTATCGTATAGCCTGGCACCCCCTTTGGAGGGAAGTATTATGGGAAATGGGGGGGTCCCAGAGTTGAAATGAATGCGGTTCAGCTTGGGGAGACCCTCTGCTTCAATCCTGTTTTAAAAAAAAATTTTTTTTTATAAAAAGCGTGTGACTTGCTCCTTCAGAATACTGATTTTCATGTTCGGTTAAAGCCTTACTTCACAAATGTAGTAAAGTGCTTTAAAACATTTTTTTGATTTCAACCTTCCCCAGCGATCTCATCTGTCTATCTAAACCTTGTGTCGCCCTGCTCCTTACTTCCCTTCTCCTTTCCCACTCAACCTGTCTTCACCAACCTACTAACACTTCTCTACCTCCTTTGATACCTAACCTACCAAGTCCTACTTCACGTCCCCCTTCACTCCACTTCCAGTCACCACTCCCACTATCTAACTTGCACATTTCTATAGCTTTCTGATTTCCTCACTTCTCCACATTTATTCTTCTTTCTTTCTAGCTCCCTACTTCCTCTCCTCCTTGCTCTCCCCTCTACCACTTCCTTACTACTTGCTGCATCCCTACCCCACTTTAAATTCAAGTCTACTTCCTTACTCCTTCTTATAGTATTGTCTCCTTAAATGTCTCCACTTCGGCTTATTTCCTCTCATCTATTTGCTTTTATTCTCTTACTAACTCCCTCTCTATCACTCACCCTGCCCTTACTCGCTTAATGGTTCTGCCGCTACGGCGCTATACTAATTCCCTTCCCGTATGTCTTTCTATTCTTCCCAGACTCAAAATTCAAAAAGCCCGCGTCGGGCCGGTGAGATGACTAATCCAGGCCTGCGCGGGTCATCCGGCACATTCAGGACGCCTTGATGGGCTTACGGCTGTCCTTGGTCTTGCTGGTGACGTCATCTGGTCGCGCCGGTGGGAGCTGGTTCCGCGCCACCTCCAAGATGGCGCCGCTCCTTCCGGGGCACAGCTGTGACGCGTATCCGGGGGGCGGCCATTTTGGAAGACGTCTCTCACCAGTGCGGAGGTGCGTGCGCCCGCTCCTGTTTCCCGCTCACCGCTCTCTTCCTGCTCCTGCGGTTCACTGTGGATTCCCGCCTTCTAGAGCTGCTTCGCCATCTTGTGTCGGGGGCCGCCATCATCAGAAAGGTAGGCCGCAAATTTTCTCACCAGGGATTCAGTTTCAGCGCAGGTTGCTTGATCACTGGACATCTGTAGTTGGGGTGTCGGGGATCACCGCTCTTTCACTCGGGGGTGAGTTTCTTTATTTGGTGACAGCTTCACCGTGGCCGGGGACCAGACCTCAAGTAGGGGGACGAGAACTGGAGGAGAAGCAAAGAAACACAGGTTGCTGAGGCCATGACACCGAGGGATTAGCCTGATACACTACAGGGGTGAACAAAGCCGGGACAGACTCCGGTTATGCTTAGAATATGTTAGGTTTTATTAATTCAAGCTCAGGAAGAGCGAGGCAGGAGTGGGGGGGAGTGACCTGCTTCAAAAATCCGCATGGGTCACGCACTAGGGGGGATGAGGGTGGATCTCCTGGGCCCTAGTGAAGTCCTTTGGGACTGGACGCGGTGGGTGAGTGAACTTCATCCCACGTTTCCTCCGGACGGTTGGAGAGGAGTCCAGCTTCCCAAAGGCGGTGATCTCGTCAAGGAGGCGACGTCGCCGAGACGACAAGAATTCTACTGTCTTTTGTCTTGTCTAGTGTTTGTTGTGTCCCCCCAGGTGTACCCTCTTGTGTGCTCCCCCTTGTGTATTGCTGTAGGTGGTGAAGTGAGGTATTGCAGTTCGAGAAGAAGAGGAGGTCGGGATTCTGGTCCAGGTGCATCAATCAAGAACAGATATCGGCAGCAAAGTCATCTCATACTCTTAAATGAGTAAGGAACTCAGGCTAGTTTCACATAACATTAAGGGGTTTAACAGCCCGGTTAAACGCAGAATCGCCTTCCGAGATTATAAGCGTAAAGGGGCAGAAATTCTGTTTCTGCAAGAAACACACTTCTCGCAAGACAACTACCCCAAATTCCTGGATAAGGACTACCCGACACACTTTTTGTCTTCCGCGAAAGTCAAAAAAAAAGGGGTGGCCATACTAATTCATAAAAGAATACCGTTCGTACCCGATAGGACTTTCAAAGAAAAAGATGGCAGATTCCTCATAGTAAGAGGTGCAATCCAAGGGTTCCCAATTACTCTAGCATCAATATATGCCCCTAATGAGACGCCCCAGGTTTTTTCTCTACCTTCTTTGGGAAACTCAACAAAGTGGCCAGAGGTAATAACATTGTCGCTGGAGACTTGAACAGGGCACTACGGGAGGACCTTGACAGATGTTCATCCACTAATATTACACACAGATCTGACATACTAACAATTAAAAAAGGGTTACGTGACTGCCAACTACTCGACATCTGGAGGGAACAACACCAGAGACTGAGAGAATACACCTTCTACTCACACCCACATGACACATATAGCAGGATAGATTACTTCCTTGTATCCAACAGAATGGTCCCTGGGGTCTCTCACACCGAGATCCATGATATTTCATGGTCAGACCATGCATCTATTGAGCTGCGGTGCACACTTATCCCACTAGACAGACCTAGAGCGAACTGGAAACTAAACGAAATCTTGCTGAAAATCCCAGCCCTACAGGTGGAAATTGGGGAAAAGCTCACACAATACTTCGAGGAGAATGAGGGGAGTGTGGCTACGCTCTCCAGACTGTGGGAGGCCCATAAGGCTACCCTCAGGGGGGTCATTATGAATCTGGCCGCTAAACGGAAAAGAGAACGGGAGGGAAAATTTTTGAAGCTAGAGGAACAGCTAGCAGAGCTTTCCTCCCTCCACAAAAAAATAAGTATGCCCACACGTTGTCTCAAATACTAGCCACTAAAACTAGTCTTAACCTCCTCCTCTCCGCCCAGGCCGAGAAGGAATTGACCTGGTCCAAGCGGAAATTTTATGAAAAAGCTAACAAGCCTGACACACTACTTGCCAATAAGCTAAAAAACTAAATTCCAATCTATCACATTCACGCAATTCGAAACCAAGATGGGGACCTTACTTCCATCCCAGCGAACATAGCAGGGGAATTCAAAAAGTATTACGAAATATTATACAATGGAGATAAGGTAACCCATAATCCGAAAACAAAGGAGGATTTCTTAATAGAGGCACATTTACCCATTTTGAAGAGATGCGAAAGGGAGGCACTCCAGTCGGACTTCACGATGGAGGAACTCTCTGGGGTCATCAAAGCACTAAAACCGGCTAAAGCCCCAGGGCCAGATGGCTTTTCGAACTTATATTACAATAAATATTTAAAAATTCTAGCCCCCCACATGTTAAAGTTATTCAATGAAATCTTAGCAGGGGCCTCATTCCCAGCACAAATGCTCCAAGCCTCAATATCGGTGATCCATAAACCCGGAAAGGACCCGGCAGACTGTAAGAGCTACCGGCCCATTTCACTGATTAACTTGGACCTCAAAATATACTCTAAACTTATAGCCAACAGGGTGGGTAGTGTTCTTCCCGGGTTAATTCACACGGATCAAGTAGGGTTTATCGGAGGTAGACAAGCGGCAGATAACACCAGGAGAATTATTGACCTAATTGATCTGGCCCAAAAAGAAAAAAATCACTCCATGGTGTTAAGTCTGGACGCTGAAAAAGCCTTCGATAGAATAGATTGGCCCTACCTATCGGAAACACTGAGAGCATTTGGCTTTGAGGGACGCCTCCTGCAGGCCATCCTGGCGTTGTATAAAAACCCAACAGCAAGAGTGAGATATCAAGGTTTCCCCTCAGAACAGTTTGAAATCAAAAGCGGAACACGTCAAGGATGCCCGCTGTCGCCACTACTGTTCGCCTTATGTATAGAGCCTTTGGCGGCACACATCAGAAATAACCCAGATATCTCTGGTATTCCTGTGGGAGACCAAATGCACAAAGCCGCTCTATATGCGGACCATGTCAAACTCACTATAGCTAAATCTCTCACATCTCTCCCAAATGTATTCAACATACTGGGCAAATTTAACCAAATTTCGGGATTTAAGATCAATCAGTCTAAATCAGAAGCCCTCAATATTAATCTACCAAAAGAAGTCGAAAAACTGATTGACCTCAATTTTCAGTTCAAATGGCAACCCTCCGCTATCAAATATTTAGGGGTTTATCTCACAAGGGAGTACAAAACTTTATATAAAGCAAATTTCCCCAAGATCATAAAGACGCTGGGGGAGGATCTCCGAACCTGGATGAAGGGGAGCATCTCATGGATTGGGAGGATACATAGCGTGAAAATGAATCTCCTCCCAAAGATGCTATATCTTTTCCAGAGTCTCCCTATCCCTTTGGTGCAGGCGGACATCCTCTCCCTCCAGTCAAAAATTATGAAATTTATTTGGAACGGGAAAAACCCAAGAATTGCTAAAGGAATATTAAAACGTCCCACATCATGAGGGTTAGCGGTGCCTTGCTTGCAGGCCTACTATAAAGCAGCCCAATTAGGGCAGATTTTCCAATGGCACACAGACCCAAGCCTACGGAGATGGGTTGAGTTGGAGAAGAGATGCTGTGCACCAATTGAAATCCGAAATTTAATCTGGCTATCCAGAGAAGGGGTACGCAAGATGAACAATCCGCTGCAGACCATGGTCAATTCATTAAAAGTTTGGGAGGCCACGAAATTCAAATGTAATTTGACTACCAAAACATCATTAATGACACCAATAGTGGGCAACCCAGACTTCGCTCCGGGCCTGAATAGCAAAAATTTCTTGATATGGACTCAGAAGGGGTTCTCCCGTCTAAAAGATCTGGAGGGCATAACGACCATACAAACATTTGACCAAATTAAATCCTCTAAGAATATCCCAAACAGCAAATTTTTTTAGGTACCTCCAGATCAGAGATTTCTACAATAAAACGCCAATTCGACCGGCGCGAACAAATTTTGAGCAGCTGTGTTCCAGAGATACGGACACAAGGGGACTCACATCTAGAATGTACAGGGAAGTGATCTGCCAGAAGTCGCCCATTGACAATAGACTGAGTTACATGAGACACTGGGAATCAGACCTAGGAGAAACTTTAGAGGACGACGAATGGGACAGAATTATACAGGCGGCGGCGAAAAACTCAATCTGCACCACATTAAAGGAGAACGCATATAAAGTCCTTATGAGGTGGTATTACACTCCGACGCGCTTAGCGAAATTTGTAAAAGGCTACTCCCCTCTCTGCCCTAAACAGTGTGGGGAAGCAGCAGACCTCCGACATATGCTGTGGTCTTGCACTAAGGGGGCCCCTATTTGGGAACAAATCAGAGATTGGATTCAGCGGATTCTCGATTTGGAGATCCCCCTGGACCCGTGGCTGTTCCTATTGGGCATGCGGATCCAGGGTCTGTCAAATGCGTCGCATAAATTAATCGCGCATTTTGCTACAGCCACAAGATGTGAGATCGCAGCATTATGGAAACAGCAGGAGATACCAATTATCCCTAAGATCAAAAACAGAATTTGGCATGTGTACCGGATGGAACAATTAACGAGTTTAGTTAATGACTCCGGCACAAATTTTCTAAAGGTCTGGGATCCATGGTTGACCCAGGTAGACATCCCAGGAGTGCTCTAAATGTTGGAATTCCCTTACAAAGATACAACAATAAACTAGTGAATTCTACAGACTAATATAACAAACTGAGAAGACGGCTGCCTAAGGATTGAAAAACCACAAACCTATCCACAAGGTAAGTACAACAATAGCTTAAAAACAAAAATAAAACAAACAATGAAAGAAAACAGAAATAGTCCTTGGCGCACTATCTGGTATATAAACCTGCAGAAAAATGAAGTCCAAAGATCTTGGTAGTGAGGATTGTTGGTCCGGAATCCAATCGTACTCAAAGTCCTCTGAGGTGGTGGAATCAGATTTGTGCGAATGATGCTTTAATGCATGCCAGACCAATATGATTGGGTTCAAAGCAGGATCTTAATGAATGTTGCAGATGTGTTTTGGGGTCAATGTCTTGGAAGGACTGGTGACCACTCCAGATGTGAAGTATTCAGAAATGTTACGTTCTTCCCTCTGAGCAATAATGACCTTCTGTATGTAGACTCTCTAATATGAGGAAAAAGCCTTAATGGACTGGTCATGCACAGCTGCATCTAAAGACTTAGTAAACAATTATTTGGAAGTCTGACTCCTCCTCCCTGTCAGACTTCCAAATAATTGTTTACTAAGTCTTTAGATGCAGCTGTGCATGACCAGTCCATTAAGGCTTTTTCCTCATATTAGAGAGTCTACATACAGAAGGTCATTATTGCTCAGAGGGAAGAACGTAACATTTCTGAATACTTCACATCTGGAGTGGTCACCAGTCCTTCCAAGACATTGACCCCAAAACACATCTGCAACATTCATTAAGATCCAGCTTTGAACCCAATCATATTGGTCTGGCATGCATTAAAGCATCATTCGCACAAATCTGATTCCACCACCTCAGAGGACTTTGAGTACGATTGGATTCCGGACCAACAATCCTCACTACCAAGATCTTTGGACTTCATTTTTCTGTCAGGTTTATATACCAGATAGTGCGCCAAGGACTATTTCTGTTTTCTTTCATTGTTTGTTTTATTTTTGTTTTTAAGCTATAAAAAATGTTAGTTGGAAAAAGACTTTTAGATGGGTGACATTGGACGTGATGTCACTTTACTCAATCATAGATCACGAGCAAGGGATTCGAGCAGTGGAATTTTTTCTTGATGCTTCTACATTGTCCATTTCATTACGTGCCTTTCTTTTGGATTCTATTATGTTTCTGCTCACCCATAATTATTTTTCTTTTGATGCACAATTTTATCTTCAGACACGGGGTACTGCTATGGGGACGTCATTTGCCCCCTCTTATGCTAATTTGTTTATGGGTCTTTGGGAATCCACACACATTTTCGGTGCTGATAATTCTTTTCGTCATCAGATTATTTTCTATAAACGGTATATTGACGATTTGATTATGATTTGGGATGGGGATTTATTATCACTGCATGCCTTTATTCATACACTTAATACTAATTCTTTAAATCTTAAATTTACTTATGAAGAACACATGAATCACATCAATTATTTAGACATTACTTTATTTATTGACACGACAGGCACTATTCAAACGGACATTTTTAGAAAGCCTCATTCACGTAATACTTTATTGGAAGCAGACTGCAGTCATTCTAAATCATTCATTCGAAGTATACCCAAGGCTCAATTCCTTCGACTAAGACGGCTTTGTTCAAATGACGATTTATTTGAGCATCAAGCAGAGGAATTAAAAACTCGATTTGCTCAAAGAAAATATAATCAAACTGATATTGAAGCAGCATATCTGTGTGTCAAATCTACAAACGGGATCGATTTGTTATTGAACTCGTCTGTGAAGTTCAAGAAGAAACATGAATTGGATAGAGTGACGTCTGCTCTATTTGTCACTCAGTTTAGTCGCCAGGCTGAACAGATTCGTTCTATCATTTATAAACATTGGGGGACCCTCACTCTTGATAAGGACCTACATAGTTCAGTTAACCAGGGTCCAGCCATTACTTTTAGGAAATCCAAATCCTTATCTGACTATCTTTCTCCAAGATTGTTTGACTCTAAGAAGTCTAACAAATCTGTTAAAATAAAAGGTTTTTTTAAATGTGGAAAATGTTGCGTTTGCTGCTATGCGAAACCAATTAAGTCTATTAAGACTATTTATTCTAAAAAGAACTATAGGATCCCATCCTTTATTAATTGTGACTCACAATTTGTCATATACTTTCTTACCTGTGGCTGTGGCCAAGGGTACGTGGGCCGCACTATACGCCCTGTTAAAAACAGAATCATGGAGCATACAGTATACGTTCCATTAAAAGAAAAGATTTAATGTTACCAGTTTCAAAACATTTTACTGACTGTCCTTCAGGAGGTCTATCAAATGTTCATTTTTCTGCTGTAGAACTGGTGCCCATGCCCATGAGAGGGGGTGATAGATTAAAGCTCCTCAACCAGCGGGAGATGTTTTGGATCCATTCTTTGGATACATTATCCCCTGCAGGAATTAATACAGAATGGGATCTAAAACATTTTTTATGAACATTTTGTATGAGTATTCTTGCTATGCTTCCGTCTCACGATGATAATAATGATTGTCTGTTTATTAAGTTATTTATTATTGTCATTTTTTTCTGCTTTCTAGTGATCAAATAAGATATATATTTATTAATTAATTCAATTGTCCTACATTTTCTTTTGGCATCTATTCTTCTTTATTATTTATTATTTGTTTTCCTTTTTCTAACTATATATTTACTTTTTTCTAGAATAATATTGTGTTTTACATATGTCCTTTAAACCATATCTATTGTGTCTAGGAGTTTGATGATATACCATTCATATGCCATCTTATGATATTAAAATTAACAAATCAATGGGTTAAATATACATTGAATATTCACTATAGATTTGGACATGTGTATGTTTATGTTTCCACAGTTGA
This sequence comes from Ascaphus truei, assembly GCF_040206685.1. NCBI lineage: Eukaryota > Metazoa > Chordata > Amphibia > Anura > Ascaphidae > Ascaphus > Ascaphus truei. The sequence continues at coordinate 158,426 of NW_027456820.1, forward strand.
TATATATGTGTTATTGATATTTCTTTTGTATGTGATTGGTCTTTTTTATTAATTTTTTACCTGTTTATTCCCTCTATGTGGATCCCTTCCCTCTGAGCATTACGCCCCTTTCCTGTGTTTCATTTCACAGGGAATTTGTGTCCTGGGGGTTTGTGTTTACCTGGACACAGGTGGGCGGTGCTTTTGAGGATGTAAACCATATAAGAGTTTGATTAAGACCAGTGAAACTACTCTTTGATAAAGCGCACCATGCGAGAGGTTTCTCTTTTTAATTAGTTATGTCCCAATAAATAATTTGTTATTTTTTCTATTAGCCTCCAGTTCTCGTTTTTTCATAGTTGTGATCCAAGTCTTTTCCTTCCTGCTTACTACGTACAGTCACGCTGGTGGTTTTATTAAATCTACCAGTCTTAAACACTGGCATATTCTGCAAAATGATGATGTATTATCTGAAAGTTGCTGTGTACCACCAATGGTGGCATTCAAAAGAGGGAGGAATCTGGCGGATAGCCTGATACATGCAGATAATGAGGGTAACTACAGAACTCCTCATTTTCTGGAGGGTGGCAGACCGGGTAACTTTAGATGCATGAGCTGCTCGGTCTGTAACAGTCTGACTACCGGTAGTCAATTCAGTCACCCCCAAAGCGGGAGAATCATAAAAATTAAAAATAGACGCCCCACAGCGTGTGCTCCGCTGCTACAGAGACTGGAACAGTGAGAGACATTATTGCTTGGCAAGGCGAATTGGCTGTACTGCTGTTCAGCTGAACTGGAGACCTCCTAAGTACTACCTTGAGGCTGAGGGCTGTACTAACAGCTAACCGATTGGAAGACCACCCAGGCCCTACCCCGAGGCTGAGGGATTGAGAAGGAGAGAGCCATGACATCTCTATTGGCGTCCGTTGGTGCTTGGGTAACATTAACCCTGAAATGATTGTTTTTTCTATCTAAATGTACGCTTAATACTCACCTTTATTTTGTGGTTACTGATATAATTTTTAATGCACTATGAGCGTTGTGCGCTGTGTTTTTTTGTATTTCTGTTTGCTATTAGGGGGTATTTGAGCCATCCCTGGTGCCACAGCTGCAGACGTTCCATATACTCTACGTGTTTAAAGGTCACCTCTTTTTGTACATCACTATATCACCTCACTTTTATTGATTGTAGTAGCGCACTATATCTTTTCACATTTTCTCACTCCAGATAGGGAGACTTTCTTATTGAGACGTGAAGCATTCTGGATACATGCTTTAAATACCAGCAACGGTATGGGTCTTAATGAGCAACAGAATTTAAAATGCTTCCTTAATAGAAGGTAATTTTTTTCTTTCTACAGGCATATTTGATCTTGCACCATCCATGGACTCTGCACTTACCTATTGGGAAAATTATCCTTTTTGTGTGTTTTTTTCCCCTTCCCTCCCTCCCCCTTCTCTCCCCCCCCCCCCACCCCCCTGGCTGTGTGTACCCATTTCTGACTAGGTATACACACTAGTATATTCTAAATACTGATGTACTGCATATTCTTATGTGGCATTTCACTGTAACTTTGCAGGATTATACTGATGTCATCAGCAGTATACAGTCACATGTTTTTAATAGTATATTGCTGTATTAGTTTTGTGCACATATGCTTTATGAATATTTTGGTGTGTGGTTTATTTACACTTTCAGGGTGATTTATAGGAGTGTGTCACTCCTCCCTGCTCTGACACTGATCCCATGGCGACGGATACATCTTTGTCCAGCCCTGTGAGTACAGTCTTGATTGGTGCACGCCCCCCCCTCTTCCCCCCCCTGACGGCCGGGTGTCGCTGACGTCATCATGGGGGAGTGTTCAGTCTGGGGAGAGGTGTGGCTGTGGCTGCAGTCCTCCAAGACAGCTCTATGCTCTATTGCCAGGGATTTAGACCTAGACGTCTGACGTCACTAGGGGGCGCCATATGGTAGCTCTGACATCACTAGGGGGCGCCATATGGTAGCTCTGACGTCACTAGGGGGCGTCAACATCCTGGTTATGTGGCAGAGCGGGGAGGGGTGAGTATCAGGGGGGTGGTATATATTGTGACTGTTTTCGTGTGTTTGGCAGCCTTCACCTTGAGAAAGGCAGTATTAGACTGCCGAAACGTTGGACTTTATGGCATATTAAACCTCCTTTGAGTAAGACCGTGTGCCTGCTTCTTCTTTGTCCGGCTACAGGAAGGGTCAGGAGACGGGGAGGACAGAGGCAGGAGAACCCCATCTGACTCCGGCCTTGCCTGTCCCTACGAATACAAACATACAACCCCTCAGTGAATAACATAGCCCTAATCCCATGTAATAATCCTGGGTGTAAACAAAATAATGGTTTTATGAATATTGTAATGGTTTATTAGGGACCTAGGAGGTGGCTAGTGGGGCTGTTATGTGTATTTTTGTTTATTGTGGGTAGTGGGGGTGGGTGAACGGGGTATTGGCCTCAAGGATGGGTGTTTAGGCCTACCGGGTGGGGGGGGGGGTAGCGGGAGGGGTTAACCCCTTCATTACCTTAGCGGTATTAACCACGAAGTTAAAGAAGAGGTTAAGTCATCCTGCAACCCCCTGGCAAGGCCTAAACACCCACCCAGGGCCAAATACCACCTTCACCCACCCCCGCTACCCACAATAAGCCTGGCACGGGTGTATAACCCCTTCATTGCCTTGGCGGTAATGAAGTTGCCTGTAAATGCATTTTTTATGCATCGGATTCATGCCGGGGGTCTCTGGTGCTGATATTAATGGATATCAGCTCTGGGACACATGCATGTTATTTTCATCGCAGCTTCACCCCACCTTCTTGCCAACTTTTGTGGCGGGATAATTTGGAGAAGAAACAGCAATTTTAAAGTGGCGATCAGACGCAATAAGCTGATCAGGTCTTATAGAATTGAGCGTGTTTGAAAAACTGGCGATCAGTGCTGAAAAGTGGCTTATCACCGCGCGTCTGCCGATTTTATTTATTTATTTTTTTTCCGGCAAAAAACCCCCGGTTATTTTTGCTCTAATCGCCAGCTTCTCTGGGCTTTCTGAATCGCTGTAGGCTTTTTTGGCGATAAGCTGGTGATAAGTGGCTTATCGCTGCTTACTGCATGAGGGCCTTAGGGAGGATTTGTTCCTGTAAAGTACACCTAGTTTGGCATAGGATTTGGATGTCAGGGTATCAATGTGCATCCCAAATGTTAAATGGGAGTTGAACTATATGCCCAGATATTTCAAACAAGTAACAGGGGCTAGGATGGTATTAGAGCTGGTTTTTATCTGAAGCTCTGTCATTGGCAGCTTTAGCAATTTAGCTCTGGTCCCAAATACCATTGTTACAGTGTTGTCTGTGTTTAAAATCAGTTTGTTTTGGGAAATCCAGTTTCAAGTCTCAAAAAATCAGATTGAAGTATGTGTTCAAGGTCAGAGAGGCGAGGGCTGCGTGCATATAGGATCAGATCCAAGGCCTCTCACAATAACCTGTTAGGAATATTATTTTCTCATCTATCCGACATAAGTATAAAATATACTCTACCAAGACCCCTAATACAGAGTTACCCACCTTATACGGGAGCAGCTGCCAGACGAGTACAGTAAATGTATCTTATTTCTTTTACCACTGGAGGGCAGCGTGGAGTTGCAAGGAGTGGCGCCCGTAAGGACGACGTGCCAGTTAGGCGGAAGGAGACGCGCACACACTTTTATGTGAAACGGATATTTTTGGGGAGGGATTTAGTAGTCTGAGTGAGAAAATTGATATTTTGTCACAATGGAAAAATGGAAAATTAACCATTTAAATATGCACAGATTTTATCCCACGTTTGGAAATTAGGGATGTTGCCTAAAAGTCTGAGAATGCATTAAGTGCCACCCACGGGCTTTAATGAAGCAGCATTTGTGGGATAAAGGGAACAGCATTCTGTATAAAGGTATTTTGGGCTAGATATAAATAATTGAAGCCAAAAACTAATATTAAGTAAATTGAGAATGGAAAAATATTCAGCACAAACGTACAGAATGTGATATTCTGAGAGATCTTACAGATGTTATCAAATCCCACAATGAATATATAGAAAATGTCTGTATAGAACGAGTCAAACAAGAATATGCCAATAAAACGTTTAATTGGGAGATACAGGGGCCACAATTCAGGTCAGTTAGATGGAAGAAGGGAAGCCGGTCAGCCAGAAGAGCAGGTCCTCCGGTCAGCCAGAAGAGCAGGTCAGCCGGTCAGCTCTGAGATCAGCATTACTTATATCCCCTAAATGTTGTCCCCTGCATGTAATGTGCAGAACAGCCTGCACTGCATATACTGTACATGAGATACTTAACCCTTTCTTTTCGCTCGACTCTAATCTGAATGATTTGCTAATTGGTTTGTAATTAGAGAGATATTTGTAGCAGAATCCCATGTATGTTCTTTTTACCTTTTTAGATACCGTTTTGTGTAATAAAAGATATGAGATCAGAGGGGCTCCCTGTTTGCACTCGTGTTTTGGCAGAAGTGTATATGTGACCCTATAAATCTCCCTCACAGCCGGCTTGGCAGCGTGACACTAGTGCAGCGACCTGGGGAAGAATCACTGAGCTGTTAGCAATAGATACAACGGATAGAAAAGACACTACACATAGGTTGGATTAAAGAGAGTATTTTATTGAAATAATGAATCTCTTTGCTGGTAGGGGCCTGCAGCACATTGCAGAGCAATATAGTAACACGCAGAGCAATGCACTGCAGGCCCCTCCGGCAGCAAAGGAGTGAAGACCAATGCAGGGTGTATAAAGATCTCACTGATAATTCCTGCACAAAGGGCAGTTTGTTGCTGTGATCCAGAGGAAGGCGAAACATAACCCCTGCTGTGCAATGGGGGAAAAAAATTCCTTCCTGACCCCATTAAATGGCGATCGGAGGGTCCCTGGATCACTGCGCAGTGAGATCAGATGGAGCAGCACAGATCAGCGTTGTTATACACAGGGGCACACTCAGTATATAGAGATGCGGGTGATGGGGCCCTTGTGCCCCTGTGTATAACTCACCTGCTCCCCCATCCCCCTGCATATCTATCCCATTCACCCCTTTTCCTCCCGCATACCTCGCAGGGCCGGCCGGCCATTAGGCGGTCGCCTAGCGCGCAAAGGTCCTAGGGGCGCATTAATAATCATTATTATTTTTTTTCTTATTATTTCTAATTTATTTATCTTTTTTTTAAAATTATTATTCTTTTTTTTATCCAGTATTTTGGCGCCCTTTTGTTTTTATTTTGCGTCGCGCTGGGGTGCGGTCGCACCCCCTGCAGTCCCGATAGCTACGCCACTGTTTATTTTATTATTTTATTTATCTTATTATTTTTTATACAACTGGGGCACAAATTTTAAGTTTCGCCTCGGGCGCATGAAACCCGTGCTCCGGCCCTGCTCCTTGTTCTCTCTCACCCTCTCACGCCCAATATCCCTATCTCCCTCTAGTACCTGCCCCTCCCGCAGCCTTCCTGATCTTATCTGCCTCTCCTGCGGTCAAACCAACTTCTCAGGGCCCCTAGAATACCCCTGTATCTACGCCCTGGCTCCTCTGCTACCTGCTCCCGGCTTCTTCTCCGCCTAAAAAAGGTGAAGCAGCAGATCCGGCCACACCTGTCGTATGCTCCTTGGTCATCGTACACCACGTCTGCCTCCTCGGCCGCCTTGTAGCCCACCTCATTGTTCCACTTGACGCCCGCTTTGTCGTATGCCTCGTCGTCCGCCTCGTAGCCCGCCTCGTCGTCTGGTGGCACAAAGGGCACCACCTTCGTGCGTGTCCTGACCTGCAGGAGACATGAAGTGTTTGTAACCAGGGACAGTGATACTCTGTATCGCAAGAGCTCCTGTGCCACTTATACCCCCTCCGCAATACCACGTTATACCGCCCTCCACAGGGCAAATACCCGTTATACCCACCTCCCCAGGCCCAGTACCCAGTTATACAACCCTCCCAAGGCCCAGTACCCTGTTATACACCCCTCCCAAGGCCCAGTACCCTGTTACACGCCCCTCCCCAGGCCCAGTACCCTGTTATACACCCCTCCCAAGGCCCAGTACCCTGTTATACACCCCTCCCCAGGCCCAGTACCTGTTATACCCACCTCACCAGGCCCAGTACCCGTTATACCCACCTCACCAGGCCCAGTACCCATTATATACCCACCTCACCAGGCCCAGTACCCATTATACACCCCTCCCCAGGCCCAGTACCTGTTATACCCACCTCACCAGGCCCAGTACCCGTTATACCCACCTCACCAGGCCCAGTACCCATTATATACCCCTCCCCAGAAGGTCATGTTTCTATTTATCAAAAATACATTGAGTAACCTCTGGTTTTCAGGCATGTCCTAGGGGAGTTATCACAGAGACACAGAAACGTCGCTGAGTTTGGTGAGTAACTCCCTTAACCTCTCAGCAGTTGAATTCCCCATTAGGCGCTTAACACGTTAAAAACAAGCGTTGCTATTTCTCTGCATGAAGTTGCAGGTAATTGGAAGAGTTACACAGTGACGGCTATTTCATCACTCACCTTCTTCTCCCGAAACGGTCTTTTCTGTCTTATTTCCGGCTTCACATCGGATATCCATATCCATTCTTGGCCTCTGATCTGTATGCAAGACAATGCTTTAAGACAGGGTTGCGCAACCTTTTTCCCTGCTCCCCCCTCCCCCCTCCCCACCTTGTCTCCGACGTTCTGATGTAACGACGTCATGTGATATCACGTTGCTATGGCAATGCCACATCATGTGACGCCACGTTGCTGTCGCCAGAAGCCGCCGGAGACAAGGAAAGGGAACTTACAGAGGACTTGCGCGCGATTTCCGGCATTTAATTTAAATGCTGTGGGGAAGAGCGAGGGGCCACTGTAAGCGCCGAGCCCCTCCTCCCAAGAAAATGTCGCGCCCCTCGATTTGCACACCCCTGCTTTAAGAGATATTCTGGGACCCTCCAACTCCTCCATCGGACCCTTCCTCATACTGACTGACCTTGCAGTGCTCTGCCCTGACATGCACTGACCTGCTATGATGCCTCTCAAAATACCATGCTAACTCATTCTGAACATACATGTGTCCTTTCTACATGTTACTCAGCTTGTATGGGCCACAGACAGCTTTCCCGGGGTCCAGGACTAGTTTCCACCGGGGACCCTCACCCATGGGTCGGCGACCTTGCGAGAAACCACCCCCCCCCCAACCTGTTTTCTCTTGCACTGCCATAGACAACAACATTTCAGCCTGCTGGCCTTTCTCAGGTAAAGTGGCTAAACCCACTAAAGCCAGCAAAGAAAGGCCAGCAGCCAAAACATTGTAGTCTGTGGCACAATAAATTATCTTTTTTTATTCAAATCCGTGTGCCCTTTTCCATCAATCTTATTGTATACATTGGACGAAATGCCGGTCTTCCCTGAGACTAAGGGGCACTGGTAAAAGTATCACTAATTGTTTTTTTTGGTATGCAGCAAATCCCCATCATTTTTGCGTTCTCTTGCTCTGCCCCAATCTGACACACCACCTTGCTCTCTCACCCCCCTCTTACACTCCCCCATCACCCTTTCCTTCCCCAAAGGTTGTCCTTTAATCAGATCTTACCCAAATTGTCTCCATCTCCCTTGGAAATGTTCTGTCTTTAAGCTGTGTGGCTCCTCTTGATCCGAACTTTCTTAGCTGACCCCTTTAGGTTTCGGCTCCGAGGGTCTAAAAAATAAGCGACTCCGAAAAGATGTGAAATATGCACAAGGGTCCTAAAATATTTATCTAATGGGGCTCTGAGGGGGAGACTTAAATACTAGTTAATATAATCTATTTAACTAACAAATATGATCTATTAAACTAAGAAATATAATCTATCAAACTAAATAAATATCTATTAAACTAATAAATAGAATCTATTGTACTAAGAAATATAATCTATTCAACTAAATAAATATAATCTATTTAAAAACAATACATAAAAAGCTGGAGAAATGATACGTCAACCAAGCCACAGATGTGATGCCAATGAGCGTTGAACTCCTTGCAGATCCACCGTCAGCTGGTTGTGGCAGAAAGTGGTGACATGCAGTAGAACAGAGTGGTTGAGCTGTAACCACGACAGTCAGGTCAGAAATCAACACAATATTTTTTGAAATTTAGAATGAGAATGTTCAATATGTCACATTCTGGGCTCAGACCCTGAGCCCTGTCACATGTTAGCAGCTTGTGATAATAGAAGATATCCATATACTGAGATGTGATAAGAGACATGAAGGTCATTTAAAACTGGGTCCCATAACCTGCTTTATATGAAGTATCATTTTACACTAATTAGTAGAGATGCTACATTTTGAAAAATAGCGCTTTTGGCGACATTGTTCATTTTCTCTACAAATGATAAATGAAAAAGTTGGATAAAACGTTATATGTGTGTGTGCGTGCAATATATATATATATATACACATATACATACTTAAACATATAGTATGTTTATATATATATATCATACTATATGTATATATATTGTCTGTTTTATACACACATACACGTGTGTGTATATTTATGTGTGTGTGTGTGTATATATGTGTGTGCGTGTGTATATATATGGTATAACCCAGAGGTGCGCAAAGTGGAGGGCGGGAGATTTTTCGGGGGGGGGGGGGGGGGCGCAGGCGGTTGCAGAGGCCCCGCGCACTTCCTCGAGGCATTAAAATTAAATGCCGGGGGATCGCGTGAGGCCTCTGCAATGCTATTACTTACCTTGACTCTGCCGGCGTCACTCGTGTCCATGGCAACGCGGTGTTAAATTACGCCGCGGGGTTATGTGACGTCACCCTCGTCAAATGCCGCTGCCGGTCACGTGACGCTGCATCAAGGTAAGGGAGGGGGGGCGCGAGCACCAGCAGAGGGAAGGCAGGGGGGCGAGCTGCAAAAGTTTGTGCTCCCTTGGTATAACCAATAAATAATATAGCTGATATAGCAATTTGGTTGTGGCTAGAGAAAGATTATAGTGGCAGTGAGAATTAGTGGCCAGAATTAATAACTAAAAAGTAGCTGTAATAAAATAATAATAAACACTATGCCTAAACAGTCCAGAAACCTAGCTCTAATAGCTATGTTATAACTCAATCATAAAAGGATCCAATTCGGGCATCCTCTGGAGTCCGGGCAGCTCTCTTCGTGGAAACAACCACCTCCTCGATAGATATCTAAACAAAAAAAAAGAAGAGAAAGCGCCCGCTCCATGTGTAAATTCGGTTTAACAATTTCATTTCCTGGACAAGATAAAAATAACAAACTCACAAACATCCGTTTGGTAAAAGCGTTGTATGAGACAGGCTCGTGCTCCGTGGTAATCCGGTGGTCAATCCGGTGGTCAATCCGCAGCTCCAGACTTTGGACGATGACCGGGAAACTCGGTAGGCTGCGCCCCTCGCAGTGTGGTCCTCCGGCAATCTGTAGTATGCAGTTGTGATTCCACTCTGTAATTCCGGTGTCTCGCCTTGTTCGCGTACCAACTTCCCTTCCGGCGTCAAGACGGATAGTGTGGCAATAGCAACGAGAAGAAAGTACCTACGTGTTTCTTCAGCACACGGTTGATTTCATCAGGGGATAATGCTACAACTCAGTCGTAATGGTTTTATAGTCCTACAGTCCAATTGGTAATGGCATAATAGATCACATATGTTACTGATTTTAGATAATAATAGATTCTTGTATGACACACACACACAAACACATATACATATATATATATATACATATATATATATATATATATACACATACACACATATATATATATATATATATATATATAGGTAACAGAGCAGATGGCACACAAATACAGATGAGGACAGGTGCTTAGTCCCATATGGATGAATACAATCAAAGGCTCCTTACCAGGCAGACCAGAGAATCCAGGGAATCCAAAGCAGGCACAGCAAGGAAGAGACAGCACACTTGTTAGCAAAAAGAATTGTATTAGTGAAGCAGGCACAAAACACCTGCCTGCTTCACTAATACAATTCTTTTTGCTAACAAGTGTGCTGTCTCTTCCTTGCTGTGCCTGCTTTGGATTCCCTGGATTCTCTGGTCTGCCTGGTAAGGAGCCTTTGATTATATATATATATATATATATATATATATATCTATACACATACATACATATATATATTTACACACACATACATATATTTACACACACACATATATATATATATGTATATGTGTAGAGGTATAAGTACCGTGTTAGCCGAGCTTCAATAATCATAAAATAATAAAAAAAATAATATCATCTATTTATTTTTTGATTTTATATATATATATATATATATATATAAAGATAACAGCAGGCACTTCAAAGGCTCCAAAGAAATAGGTGCTTGTTCAACAAAAATTACAGGAAACCAGGTGTCCCACTAAGGAAACAAAAAAATAGCACTCAAGGTATATTGCAAAAGTGTATTTGAAAAAAAGCAGGCACATATAAATCCAACGTTTCGGTCCTGGATAGGACCTTCCTCAGGGGCGTGAGGAAGGCCCTATCCAGGACCGAAACGTTGGATTTATATGTGCCTGCTTTTTTTCAAATACACTTTTGCAATATACCTTGAGTGCTGTTTTTTGTCTCCTTGGTGGGACACCTGGTTTCATATATATATATATATATATATATATATATATATATATATATATATATATATATATATATATATATATATATATATATATATATATATATATATACATAATATATATATATATACATAATATATATATATATATATATACACATAATATATATATATATATATATATATATATATATATATATACTGTATATATATATGCAAATACAACTGTATGCTCATCTGCATGTCTTAGGCAGGTCTGCAACCCCGCCTTTCCCCATTATCACCCAGCATACAGCACTTCCACTGCAGCAAGGGATTCTGGTAAATGACATGCAAAAAAATATATATATATATATTTATAAATATAATAAATTATAATAAATTTATATATAAATATATATATATATATATATATATATATATCCTTACGTTATGTGCACAAATCTGCAGTGTGTGTAGAGGTATATGTGCATGCTTGGATCAGAGCTGCTTGTGTGTAGAGGTATATGTGCATGCTTGGATCAGAGCTGCTTGTGTGTAGAGGTATATGTGCATGCTTGGATCAGAGCTGCAGTGTGTGTAGAGGTATATGCGCATGCTTGGATCAGAGCTGCTTGTGTGTAGAGGTATATGTGCATGCTTGGATCAGAGCTGCAGTGTGTGGAGAGGTATATGTGCATGCTTTGATCAGAGCTGCTTGTGTGTAGAGGTATATGTGCATGCTTGGATCAGAGCTGCTTGTGTGTAGAGGTATATGTGCATGCTTGGATCAGAGCTGCTTGTGTGTAGAGGTATATGTGCATGCTTGGATCAGAGCTGCTTGTGTGTAGAGGTATATGTGCATGCTTGGATCAGAGCTGCTTGTGTGTAGAGGTATATGCGCATGCTTGGATCAGAGCTGCTTGTGCTGGTGATTACTTTTGGTGTTCTTTGCCTCACGGAATACATGTTTGGTAGATGTGAGTCCCCCCCCCCCTCCTCTTTTATCAATTTTTCTTCCCTTGTTTTTAACCCACAGTAATACATTTGTATTGTTATCACTTTCTTGGCATGCCCGTGTGCTTCTTCATAAGGATGCTTTTTTCGTTGTAATACATATCCATTATCCTTTAGCACCACTGTCCATTGTTATTATATCATAAATCAAGACAGTTTCTGGGCAACAGTGACGCACTGTGTTGATGCGGTATACTTTGTGTCACATTATATATATATATATATATATATATATATATATATATATATATATATATATATATATATATATATATAAAATCAAAAACTAAACTAAATAGACTATACCGTTCTGTGGCTAACGAAATGCTTTTATTTGTGCTTTTATTTGTGCGAGCTTTCGAGATACGCTGATCTCTTCTTCCGGCGATGTTACAATGAATGAAGCAAGCAAAGGGTATACTTAAAAACAGTGTCTCTTGGAATGTTATCTGTGCTTGTCTCTTCTCCCCCCCCCCCCTTGTGTGAATGTGATTTATGGCTAGAGGTGTTAAATGGTTCCTGAAAGTTAGTGATGTAAGAGTGTGTGTGTGTGTGTGTGTGTGTGTGTGTGTGTGTGTATCTGTGTGAATATAAATGAATGGAGAGCCCACAGTTTATACAGTGCTTTACAAAAGGTGTGTGTGTGGAGTGGGAGTTAATATAAATGGTGTGGGTAGGTGTGGAAATGTGAGAGATTGTAGCAAAACTAAAAGTGTGTGTAGATACTATGTGGTCCCTATTGGTGTATAGGGATGGAAAAACAAGGAGTATTTGTATGTAAGAGACAGCTGTGTGTGCATACATATAGCACAGTATGTACAGACAAGGCCTTTAGCGCTCATGGGAAGAGAGTTCACTTGTGTCAGTAATGACTCATAAAATTTCGATCTCTGTTTAGGCCACCGCTAAGTGTCCCGAACAGTTGCATAAATTTGTATTCGTGCAACCATCTCTATTTCGGTGTTTTAAGATTACCTTTGAGTATGGCAACCCCCAGATCGTCCATCTTATGGACAGAGTCAGAGAAATGTTCGCCGACAGGACTGTGTCTTGTTCCGCGTGTGATGCTGTGCGATGCAGGTTTATTCTCTTGTTTAGCCCCTGCCCCGTCTCACCTATGTAGTAGCAGCCCCCTGGACATTTCATGCACATGATGAGGTACACGACATTGCTGGAGGAACAGGTGAACCTTCCTCTGATTTTGTATTCCCGATTCCTGTGTGGTATTTGTATTGTGTCCGCTGTGTAGAGCATTGCGCAGGTTTTGCATCTTGCGTCCTGGCCTGGCATATATATATATATATATATATATATATATTCCACAGAAGCAGCCGGCACTCCACTTGCAAGTAGAAAAAATTGGGTGCTTGTCCCATAAAGCAATAATAAACCACACGATTCCGTTTGAAGCACGAGATCAGGAGACAGCACTCTGGTAAGTTTGCTCACAAGTTTTTGTACTGAAAAAGACACATAAACCGACGTGTCACGACAGGTCACTCTGCGCGTATTCTGACAGGCCGAGATGGCGTTTGCAGGGAGCTCGGGCGGTGGTAACATCTCTGCAGTGGCGCGGTCCGGATCCCAATATGTTCACCGCAGAACCCGCTCTGGGCTTCAGTGTAAGTCTCCGTCTCCCCCTGTCAGCCTTAGGCAGCTGTATAGCTATATTTTTAGCCAATCCAGGATTCCTTTATCCCATTTTATTGAACACTGTCTTCCTTTATATTATTTTATATACCGTTTGTCATGTTGTTTATAGATTTAGTTTCATTTAGTTATATTTGATTATTCATGTGGTTTGTGTTCATTGTAACCGAACCCGGATCTGTGACTCATATGTACTGAGGTGGGGTTGGATCCCCTCGGTTATTTCTTGTTTTATTAATAAATAATTTACTATATTTTAATCTCTGGTGCGCATTGTGTGCGTTTTTCTTCTTGTCTGCACAGTGCTTCAGATGCTGCATCTGAAAAAATGCCGGTGGATCGGGATGTGAGGTAGGGAAGTGACGTCCGCGCCGGAACGTTATTGCCACGCCTCCAAATATTCATTGCCACGCCCCCAAATCGCGCCCGCTGCATACCCTGCAAAGCCATAAAAAAGCTCAGGCTTCAGCAAGTGTATTGCAGCATGTGTGCGCCTTCCCTCCGTCTGAAATACTATAGACCAGGCCTGCACAACTCGTAAAGCAAGAAGGGCCAAAATGCTCCAAGGAAAAAAAATTTGGGCCGCACAGGTAAAATCATCATCATCATCATCTCTCCTCCAGCACCTCTCATCATCATCCTCATATCTCCCCCAGAACCCTCACTATCAACCTTTGTGATACTCCCCATCTATCTCTCATACCCCCATCTCTCCCCCTCACCCACACACATAATACTCCCTCTCCACAAACACACAATACCCCACTGCACACCACACACATCCCACACCTCTGCACCTCACATCCTTCTCCGCCCTGCACCTCACATCACTCTCCCCCCCTGCACCTCACACCACTCTCCCCCCCTGCACCACACCACTCTCCCCCCCTGCACCTCACATCATTCCCCCCGCAACTCACATCACTCCCCCCCAATGCACCTCACATCACTCTCCCCCCTGCACCTCACATCACTCTCCCCCCTGCACCTCCAATCCCCCCCCTGCACCTCCAACGACCCTCCCCTGCACCTCCAATGACCCCCCCCTGCACCTCCAACAACCCTCCCCTGCACCTCCAATGACCCCTCCTGCACCTCAAATGACCCCCCCTGCACCTCCAATAACCCCCCCGCACCTCCAATAAACCCCCCCGCCTCCCAATGACCCCCCACACCTCCAATGACACCCCACACCTCCAATGACCCCCCTGCACCTCCAATCACCCCCCCCTGCACCAACAATCACCCCCCCTGCACCTCCAATCACCCCCTTGCACCTCCAATCACCCCCCATGCACCTCCAATCACCCCCCTTGCACCTCCAATCACCCCCCCTTGCACCTCCAATCACCCCCCTTGCACCTCCAATCACCCCCCCCTGCACCTCCAATCACCCCCCCCCTGCACCTCCAATCACCCCCCTTGCACCTCCAATCACCCCCCTTGCACCTCCAATCACCCCCCTTGCACCTCAATCGCCCCCCCTGCACCTCCAATGACCCCCCGCACCTCCAATCACCCTCCCCTGCACCTCCAATGACCCCCCCTGCACCTCCAACAACCCTCCCCTGCACCACCAACAACCCTCCCCTGCACCTCCAATGACCCCCCCTGCACCTCCAATGACCCCCCCCGCACCTCCAATAACCCCCCGCAACTCCAATGACCCCCCTGCACCTCCAATCACCCCCCTGCACCTCCAATCACCCCCCTTGCACCTCCAATCACCCCCCCTGCACCTCCAATCACCTCCCACACCTCCAATCACCCCCCCTGCACCTCCAATCAAACCCCCTGCACCTCCAATCACCCCCCTGCACCTCCAATCACCCCCCCCCTGCAACTCCAATCACCCCCCCCCCTGCACCTCCAATCACCCCCCCTGCAACTCCAATCACCCCCCCCGCAACTCCAATCACCCCCCCCGCAACTCCAATCACCCCCCCCTGCACCTCCAATCACCCCTGCACCTCACCCCCTGCACCTCACATCACCCTTCCTGCACCTTACCTCCCCTGCACCTCACCTCAATGCACCTCACCTCAATGCACCTCACCTCACCCCCGGGACCACAGGGAATCGCTGCCATTTTTTTTTTAAGTTTTTTTTTTATTGAACACTGTCTTCCTTTTTATTATTTTATATACCGTTTGTCATGTTGTTTATAGATTTCGTTTCATTTAGTTATATTTGATTATTCATGTGGTTTTTGTTCATTGTAACCGAACCCGGATCTGTGACGCATATGTACTGAGGTGGGGTTGGATCCCCCTCGGTTATTTCTTGTTTTATTAATAAATAATTTACTATATTTTAATCTCTGGTGCGCATTGTGTGCGTTTTTCTTCTTGTCTGCACAGTGCTTCAGATGCTGCATCTGAAAAAATGCCGGTGGATCGGGATGTGAGGTAGGGAAGTGACGTCCGCGCCGGAACGTTATTGCCACGCCTCCAAATATTCATTGCCACGCCCCCAAATCGCGCCCGCTGCATACCCTGCAAAGCCATAAAAAAGCTCAGGCTTCAGCAAGTGTATTGCAGCGTGTGTGCGCCTTCCCTCCGTCTGAAATACTATAGACCAGGCCTGCACAACTCGTAAAGCGAAAAGGGCCAAAATGCTCCAAGGAAAAAAAATTGGGGCCGCACGGGTAAAATCATCATCATCTCTCCTCCAGCACCTCTCATCATCATCCTCATATCTCCCCCAGAACCCTCACTATCAACCTTTGCGATACTCCCCATCTATCTCTCATACCCCCATCTCTCCCCCTCACCCACACACATAATACTCCCTCTCCACAAACACACAATACCCCACTGCACACCACACACATCCCACAACCCTGCACCTCACATCCTTCTCCGCCCTGCACCTCACATCACTCTCCCCCCCTGCACCTCACACCACTCTCCCCCCCTGCACCACACCACTCTCCCCCCCTGCACCTCACATCACTCTCCCCCCTGCACCTCACATCACTCTCCCCCCCTGCACCTCACATCACTCTTCCCCCCTGCACCTCACATCCCTCTTCCCCCCTGCACCTCACATCACTCTCCCCCCCTGCACCTCACATCACTCTCCCCCCCTGCACCTCACATCACTCTCCCCCCTGCACCTCACACCACTCTCCCACCCTGCACTTCACACCAATCTCCCCCCTGCACCTCACACCACTCTCCCCCCTTGCACCTCACATCACTCCCCCCCCCCGCACCTCACATCACTCCCCCCCCTGCACCTCACATCACTCTCCCCCCTGCACCTCGCATCACTCTCCCCCTGCACCTCCAATCACCCCCCCTGCACCTCCAACGACCCTCCCCTGCACCTCCAATGACCCCCACTGCACCTCCAATGACCCCCACTGCACCTCCAATGACCCTCCCCTGCACCTCCAATGACCCCCCCTGCACCTCCAATGACCCCCTCTGCACCTCCAATGACCCCCCCTGCACCTCCAATGACCCCCCCTGCACCTCCAATGACCCCCCGCACCTCCAATCACCCCCCCTGCACTTCCAATAACCCCCCTTGCACCTCCAATCACCCCCCTTGCACCTCCAATCACCCCACTTGCACCTCCAATCAGCCCCTCTGCACCTCCAATCACCCCTCCTGCACCTCCAATCACCCCCCTTGCACCTCCAATCACCCCCCCTGCACCTCCAATCACCCCCCCTGCACCTCCAATCACCCCCCCTGCACCTCCAATCACCCCCCTGCACCTCCAATCAGCCCCTCTGCACCTCCAATCAGCCCCTCTGCACCTCCAATCACCCCTCCTGCACCTCCAATCACCCCCCTTGCACCTCCAATCACCCCCCCTGCACCTCCAATCACCCCCCCTGCACCTCCAATCACCCCCCTTGCATCTCCAATCACCCCCCCTGCACCTCCAATGACTCCCCGCACCTCCAATGACCCCCCGCACCTCCAATCACCCCCCCTGCACCTCCAATCACCCCCCCTGCACCTCCAATCCCCCCTGCACCTCCAACCACCCCCCTGCACCTCCAATGATCTCCTCTGCACCTCCAATCACCCCCCCCTGCACCTCCAATCACCCCCCCCTGCACCTCCAATCACCCCCCCCCCTGCACCTCCAATCACCCCCCCTGCACCTCCAATCACCCCCCCTGCAACTCCAATCACCCCCCCCCTGCAACTCCAATCACCCCCCCCCTGCACCTCCAATCACCCCTGCACCTCACCCCCTGCTCCTCACATCACCCTTCCTGCACCTTACCTCCCCTGCACCTCACCTCAATGCACCTCACCTCAATGCACCTCACCTCACCCCCGGGACCACAGGGAATCGCTGCCATTTTTTTTTTTTTTAAGTTTTTTTTTATTGAACACTGTCTTCCTTTATATTATTTTATATACCGTTTGTCATGTTGTTTATAGATTTAGTTTCATTTAGTTATATTTGATTATTCATGTGGTTTGTGTTCATTGTAACCGAACCCGGATCTGTGACGCATATGTACTGAGGTGGGGTTGGATCCCCCTCGGTTATTTCTTGTTTTATTAATAAATAATTTACTATACTGTATTTTAATCTCTGGTGCGCATTGTGTGCATTTTTCTTCTTGTCTGCACAGTGCTTCAGATGCTGCATCTGAAAAAATGCCGGTGGATCGGGATGTGAGGTAGGGAAGTGACGTCCGCGCCGGAACGTTATTGCCACGCCTCCAAATATTCATTGCCACGCCCCCAAATCGCGCCCGCTACATACCCTGCAAAGCCATAAAAAAGCTCAGGCTTCAGCAAGTGTATTGCAGCGTGTGTGCCTTCCCTCCGTCTGAAATACTATAGACCTGCACAACTCGTAAAGCGAGAAGGGCCAAAATGCTCCAAGGAAAAAAAATTTGGGCGCACGGGTAAAATCATCATCATCATCATCATCATCTCTCCTCCAGCACCTCTCATCATCATCCTCATATCTCCCCCAGAACCCTCACTATCAACCTTTGCGATACTCCCCATCTATCTCTCATACCCCCATCTCTCCCCCTCACCCACACACATAATACTCCCTCTCCACAAACACACAATACCCCACTGCACACCACACACATCCCACCCCCCTACACCTCACATCCTTCTCCCCCCTGCACCTCACATCACTCTCCCCCCCCTGCACCTCACACCACTCTCCCCCCCTGCACCTCACACCACTCTCCCCCCCTGCACCTCACATCACTCTCCCCCCTGCACATCACATCACTCTCCCCCCCTGCACCTCACATCACTCTCCCCCCCTGCACCTCACATCACTCTTCCCCCCTGCACCTCAAATCACTCTTCCCCCCTGCACCTCACATCACTCTCCCCCCTGCACCTCACATCACTCTCCCCCCCAGCACCTCACACCACTCTCCCACCCTGCACCTCACACCAATCTACCCCCTTGCATCTCACATCACTCCCCCCCGCACCTCACATCACTCCCCCCTGCACCTCACATCACTCTCCCTCCTGCACCTCACATCACTCTCCCCCTGCACCTCCAATCACCCCCCCTGCACCTCCAATCAACCCCCCTGCACCTCCAACGACCCTCCCCTGCACCTCCAATGACCCCCCCTGCACCTCCAATGACCCCCCCCTGCACCTCCAATGACCCCCCCTGCACCTCCAATGACACCCCCTGCACCTCCAATGACCCCCCCTGCACCTCCAATGACCCCCCCTGCACCTCCAATGACCCCCTCTGCACCTCCAATGACCCCTCCTGCACCTCCAATGACCCCCCTGCACCTCCAATCACCCCCCGCACCTCCAATCACCCCCCGCACCTCCAATAACCCCCCTTGCACCTCCAATCACCCCCCTTGCACCTCCAATCACCCCCCTTGCACCTCCAATCACCCCACTTGCACCTCCAATCAGCCCCCCTGCACCTCCAATCACCCCTCCTGCACCTCCAATCACCCCCCTTGCACCTCAATCACCCCCCCTGCACCTCCAATCACCCCCCCTGCACCTCCAATCACCCCCCTGCACCTCCAATCACCCCCCTTGCATCTCCAATCACCCCCCTGCACCTCAATCACCCCCTGCACCTCCAATGACCCCCCTGCACCTCCAATGACCCCCCTGCACCTCCAATGACCCCCCTGCACCTCCAATGACCCCCCTGCACCTCCAATCACCCCCCCTGCACCTCCAATCACCCCCCCTGCACCTCCAATCACCCCCCCTGCACCTCCAATCACACCCCTGCACCTCCAACCACCTCCCCTGCACCTCCAATGATCTCCCCTGCACCTCCAATCACCCCCCCCCGCACCTCCAATCACCCCCCCCTGCACCTCCAATCACCCCCCCTGCACCTCCAATCACCCCCCTGCAACTCCAATCACCCCCCTGCACCTCCAATCACCCCCCTGCACCTCCAATCACCCCCCTTGCACCTCCAATCACCCCCTTGCACCTCCAATCACCCCCCTTGCACCTCCAATCACCCCCCTTGCACCTCCAATCACCCCCCTTGCACCTCCAATCAGCCCCCCTGCACCTCCAATCACCCCCCTGCACCTCAATCACCCCCCTGCACCTCCAATCACCCCCCTGCACCTCCAATCACCCCCCCCCCCACCTCCAATCACCCCCCCTGCACCTCCAATCACCCCCCCTGCACCTCCAATCACCCCTGCACCTCACCCCCTGCACCTCACATCACCCTTCCTGCACCTCACACCCCTGCACCTCACCTCCCTTGCACCTCACCTCAATGCACCTCACCCCCCTGCACCTCACATCACCCCCGGGACCACGGGGAATCGCTGCCATTTTTTTTTTTAAAGTTTTTTTTTATTGAACACTGTCTTCCTTTTTATTATTTTATATACCGTTTGTCATGTTGTTTATAGATTTAGTTTCATTTAGTTATATTTGATTATTCATGTGGTTTGTGTTCATTGTAACCGAACCCTGATTTGTGACGCATATGTACTGAGGTGGGGTTGGATCCCCTCGGTTATTTCTTGTTTTATTAATAAATCATTTACTATATTTTAATCTCTGGTGCGCATTGTGTGCGTTTTTCTTCTTGTCTGCACAGTGCTTCAGATGCTGCATCTGAAAAAATGCCGGTGGATCGGGATGTGAGGTACGGAAGTGACGTCCGCGCCGGAACGTTATTGCCACGCCTCCAAATATTCATTGCCACGCCCCCAAATCGCGCCCGCTGCATACCCTGCAAAGCCATAAAAAAGCTCAGGCTTCAGCAAGTGTATTGCAGCGTGTGTGCGCCTTCCCTCCGTCTGAAATACTATAGACCTGCACAACTCGTAAAGCGAGAAGGGCCAAAATGCTCCAAGGAAAAAAAAATTGGGCCGCACGGGTAAAATCATCATCATCATCATCATCTCTCCTCCAGCACCTCTCATCATCATCCTCATATCTCCCCCAGAACCCTCACTATCAACCTTTGCGATACTCCCCATCTATCTCTCATACCCCCATCTCTCCCCCTCACCCACACACATAATACTCCCTCTCCACAAACACACAATACCCCACTGCACACCACACACATCCCACCCCCCTACACCTCACATCCTTCTCCCCCCTGCACCTCACATCACTCTCCCCCCCCCTGCACCTCACACCACTCTCCCCCCCTGCACCTCACACGACTCTCCCCCCCTGCACCTCACATCACTCTCCCCCCTGCACCTCACATCACTCTCCCCCCCTGCACCTCACATCACTCTCCCCCCCTGCACCTCACATCACTCTTCCCCCCTGCACCTCACATCACTCTTCCCCCCTGCACCTCACATCACTCTCCCCCCCTGCACCTCACATCACTCTCCCCCCCTGCACCTCACACCACTCTCCCACCCTGCACCTCACACCACTCTCCCCCCTGCACCTCACACAACTCTCCCCCCTTGCACCTCACATCACTCTCCCCCCTGCACCTCACATCACTCTCCCCCCCTGCACCTCACACCACTCTCCCACCCTGCACCTCACACCACTCTCCCCCCCTGCACCTCACATCACTCCCCCCGCAACTCGCATCACTCCCCCCAATGCACCTCACATCACTCGCCCCCCTGAACCTCACATCACTCTCCCCCCTGCACCTCCAATCCCCCCCCCGCACCTCCAACAACCCTCCCCTGCACCTCCAATGACACCCCCCTGCACCTCCAACAACCCTCCCCTGCACCTCCAATGACCCCCCCTACACCTCCAATGACCCCCCCTGCACGTCAAATGACCCCCCCTGCACCTCCAATAACCCCCCCGCACCTCCAATAAACCCCCCCGCACCTCCAATGACCCCCACACCTCCAATGACCCCCCTGCACCTCCAATCACCCCCCTGCACCAACAATCACTCCCCTGCACCTCCAATCACCCCCCCTGCACCTTCAATCACCCCCCTTGCACCTTCAATCACCCCCCTTGCACCTCCAATCACCCCCCTTGCACCTCCAATCACCCCCCTTGCACCTCAATCACCCCCCCTGCACCTCCAATCACCCCCCTGCACCTCCAATCACCCCCCCTGCACCTCCAATCACCCCCCACACCTCCAATAAACCCCCCCGCACCTCCAATGACCCCCCTGCACCTCAAATCACCCTCCCCTGCACCTCCAATGACCCCCCTGCACCTCCAACAACCCTCCCCTGCACCTCCAATGACCCCCCCCTGCACCTCCAATGACCCCCCGCACCTCCAATAACCCCCCCGCAACTCCAATCACCCCCCTGCACCTCCAATCACCCCCCTGCACCTCCAATGACCCCCCCTGCACCTCCAATCACCCCCCTTGCACCTCCAATCACCCCCCTTGCACCTCCAATCACCCCCCTTGCACCTCCAATCACCCCCCTTGCACCTCCAATCAGCCCCCCTGCACCTCCAATCACCCCCCCCTGCACCTCCAATGACCCCCCCCTGCACCTCCAATGACCCCCCACACCTCTAATCACCCCCCACACCTCTAATCACCCCCCCCTGCACCTCCAATCACCCCCCCTGCACCTCCAATCACCCCCCCTGCACCTCCAATCACCCCCCCCCTGCACCTCCAATCACCCCCCCTCTGCAACTCCAATCACCCCACACCCTGCACCTCCAATCACCCCCCCCCCTGCACCTCCAATCACCCCCCCCCTGCACCTCCAATCACCCACCCCCCCGCAACTCCAATCACCCCCCCTGCACCTCCAATCACCCCTGCACCTCACCCCCTGCACCTCACATCACCCTTCCTGCACCTCACACCCCTGCACCTCACCTCCCTTGCACCTCACCTCCCCTGCACCTCACCTCAATGCACCTCACCCCCCTGCACCTCACCTCAATGCACCTCACCCCCCTGCACCTCACATCACCCCCGGGACCACGGGGAATCGCTGCCATTTTTTTTTTTTAAAGTTTTTTTTTATTGAACACTGTCTTCCTTTTTATTATTTTATATACCGTTTGTCATGTTGTTTATAGATTTAGTTTCATTTAGTTATATTTGATTATTCATGTGGTTTGTGTTCATTGTAACCGAACCCTGATTTGTGACGCATATGTACTGAGGTGGGGTTGGATCCCCTCGGTTATTTCTTGTTTTATTAATAAATCATTTACTATATTTTAATCTCTGGTGCGCATTGTGTGCATTTTTCTTCTTGTCTGCACAGTGCTTCAGATGCTGCATCTGAAAAAATGCCGGTGGATCGGGATGTGAGGTAGGGAAGTGACGTCCGCGCCGGAACGTTATTGCCACGCCTCCAAATATTCATTGCCACGCCCCCAAATCGCGCCCGCTGCATACCCTGCAAAGCCATAAAAAAGCTCAGGCTTCAGCAAGTGTATTGCAGCGTGTGTGCGCCTTCCCTCCGTCTGAAATACTATAGACCTGCACAACTCGTAAAGCGAGAAGGGCCAAAATGCTCCAAGGAAAAAAAATTTGGGCCGCACGGGTAAAATCATCATCATCATCATCATCTCTCCTCCAGCACCTCTCATCATCATCCTCATATCTCCCCCAGAACCCTCACTATCAACCTTTGCGATACTCCCCATCTATCTCTCATACCCCCATCTCTCCCCCTCACCCACACACATAATACTCCCTCTCCACAAACACACAATACCCCACTGCACACCACACACATCCCACCCCCCTACACCTCACATCCTTCTCCCCCCTGCACCTCACATCACTCTCCCCCCCCCTGCACCTCACACCACTCTCCCCCCCTGCACCTCACATCACTCTCCCCCCCTGCACCTCACACCACTCTCCCACCCTGCACCTCACACCACTCTCCCCCCTGCACCTCACACAACTCTCCCCCCTGCACCTCACATCACTCTCCCCCCCTGCACCTCAGACCACTCTCCCACCCTGCACCTCACACCACTCTCCCCCCCTGCACCTCACATCACTCCCCCCGCAACTCGCATCACTCCCCCCAATGCACCTCACATCACTCGCCCCCCTGAACCTCACATCACTCTCCCCCCTGCACCTCCAATCCCCCCCCTGCACCTCCAACAACCCTCCCCTGCACCTCCAATGACACCCCCCTGCACCTCCAACAACCCTCCCCTGCACCTCCAATGACCCCCCTACACCTCCAATGACCCCCCCTGCACCTCAAATGACCCCCCCTGCACCTCCAATAACCCCCCCGCACCTCCAATAAACCCCCCCGCACCTCCAATGACCCCCACACCTCCAATGACCCCCCTGCACCTCCAATCACCCCCCTGCACCTCAAATGACCCCCCCTGCACCTCCAATAACCCCCCCGCACCTCCAATAAACCCCCTCGCACCTCCAATGACCCCCACACCTCCAATGACCCCCCTGCACCTCCAATCACCCCCCTGCACCAACAATCACCCCCCTGCACCTCCAATCACCCCCCTTGCACCTCCAATCACCCCCCTTGCACCTCAATCACCCCCCCTGCACCTCCAATCACCCCCCCTGCACCTCCAATCACCCCCACACCTCCAATAAACCCCCCCGCACCTCCAATGACCCCCCTGCACCTCAAATCACCCTCCCCTGCACCTCCAATGACCCCCCTGCACCTCCAACAACCCTCCCCTGCACCTCCAATGACCCCCCCTGCACCTCCAATGACCCTCCCCTGCACCTCCAATGACCCCCCTGCACCTCCAACAACCCTCCCCTGCACCTCCAATGACCCCCCCTGCACCTCCAATGACCCCCCCGCACCTCCAATAAACCCCCCCTGCACCTCACATCACTCTCCCCCCCTGCACCTCAGACCACTCTCCCACCCTGCACCTCACACCACTCTCCCCCCCTGCACCTCACATCACTCCCCCCGCAACTCGCATCACTCCCCCCAATGCACCTCACATCACTCGCCCCCCTGAACCTCACATCACTCTCCCCCCTGCACCTCCAATCCCCCCCCTGCACCTCCAACAACCCTCCCCTGCACCTCCAATGACACCCCCCTGCACCTCCAACAACCCTCCCCTGCACCTCCAATGACCCCCCTACACCTCCAATGACCCCCCCTGCACCTCAAATGACCCCCCCTGCACCTCCAATAACCCCCCCGCACCTCCAATAAACCCCCCCGCACCTCCAATGACCCCCACGCCTCCAATGACCCCCCTGCACCTCCAATCACCCCCCTGCACCTCAAATGACCCCCCCTGCACCTCCAATAACCCCCCCGCACCTCCAATAAACCCCCTCGCACCTCCAATGACCCCCACACCTCCAATGACCCCCCTGCACCTCCAATCACCCCCCTGCACCAACAATCCCCCCCCTGCACCTCCAACAACCCTCCCCTGCACCTCCAATGACACCCCCCTGCACCTCCAACAACCCTCCCCTGCACCTCCAATGACCCCCCTACACCTCCAATGACCCCCCCTGCACCTCAAATGACCCCCCCTGCACCTCCAATAACCCCCCCGCACCTCCAATAAACCCCCCGCACCTCCAATGACCCCCACACCTCCAATGACCCCCCTGCACCTCCAATCACCCCCCTGCACCTCAAATGACCCCCCCTGCACCTCCAATAACCCCCCCGCACCTCCAATACACCCCCTCGCACCTCCAATGACCCCCACACCTCCAATGACCCCCCTGCACCTCCAATCACCCCCCTGCACCAACAATCACCCCCCTGCACCTCCAATCACCCCCCTTGCACCTCCAATCACCCCCCTTGCACCTCAATCACCCCCCCTGCACCTCCAATCACCCCCCTGCACCTCCAATCACCCCCCACACCTCCAATAAACCCCCCCGCACCTCCAATGACCCCCCTGCACCTCAAATCACCCTCCCCTGCACCTCCAATGACCCCCCTGCACCTCCAACAACCCTCCCCTGCACCTCCAATGACCCCCCCTGCACCTCCAATGACCCCCCCGCACCTCCAATAACCCCCCCGCAACTCCAATCACCCCCCTGCACCTCCAATCACCCCCCTGCACCTCCAATCACCCCCCCCCTGCACCTCCAATCACCCCCCTTGCACCTCCAATCACCCCCCTTGCACCTCCAATCACCCCCCTTGCACCTCCAATCACCCCCCTTGCACCTCCAATCACCCCCCTTGCACCTCCAATCAGCCCCCCTGCACCTCCAATCACCCCCCTGCACCTCAATCACCCCCCTGCACCTCCAATCACCCCCCTGCACCTCCAATCACCCCCCCCCACCTCCAATCACCCCCCCTGCACCTCCAATCACCCCCCCTGCACCTCCAATCACCCCCCCTGCACCTCCAATCAGCCCTGCACCTCACCCCCTGCACCTCACATCACCCTTCCTGCACCTCACACCCCTGCACCTCACCTCCCTTGCACCTCACCTCAATGCACCTCACCCCCCTGCACCTCACATCACCCCCGGGACCACGGGGAATCGCTGCCATTTTTTTTTTTTAAAGTTTTTTTTTATTGAACAGTCTTCCTTTTTATTATTTTATATACCGTTTGTCATGTTGTTTATAGATTTAGTTTCATTTAGTTATATTTGATTATTCATGTGGTTTGTGTTCATTGTAACCGAACCCTGATTTGTGACGCATATGTACTGAGGTGGGGTTGGATCCCCTCGGTTATTTCTTGTTTTATTAATAAATCATTTACTATATTTTAATCTCTGGTGCGCATTGTGTGCGTTTTTCTTCTTGTCTGCACAGTGCTTCAGATTCTGCATCTGAAAAAATGCCGGTGGATCGGGATGTGAGGTAGGGAAGTGACGTCCGCGCCGGAACGTTATTGCCACGCCTCCAAATATTCATTGCCACGCCCCCAAATCGCGCCCGCTGCATACCCTGCAAAGCCATAAAAAAGCTCAGGCTTCAGCAAGTGTATTGCAGCGTGTGTGCGCCTCCCTCCGTCTGAAATACTATAGACCAGGCCTGCACAACTCGTAAAGCGAGAAGGGCCAAAATGCTCCAAGGAAAAAAAATTTGGGCCGCACGGGTAAAATCATCATCATCATCATCATCATCATCTCTCCTCCAGCACCTCTCATCATCATCCTCATATCTCCCCCAGAACCCTCACTATCAACCTTTGCGATACTCCCCATCTATCTCTCATACCCCCATCTCTCCCCCTCACCCACACACATAATACTCCCTCTCCACAAACACACAATACCCCACTGCACACCACACACATCCCACCCCCCTACACCTCGCATCCTTCTCCCCCCTGCACCTCACATCACTCTCCCCCCCCCTGCACCTCACACCACTCTCCCCCCCTGCACCTCACACCTCTCCCCCCCTGCACCTCACATCACTCTCCCCCTGCACCTCACATCACTCTCCCCCCCTGCACCTCACATCACTCTCCCCCCCTGCACCTCACATCACTCTTCCCCCCTGCACCTCACATCACTCTTCCCCCCTGCACCTCACATCACTCTCCCCCCTGCACCTCACATCACTCTCCCCCCCTGCACCTCACACCACTCTCCCACCCTGCACCTCACACCACTCTCCCCCCTGCACCTCACACAACTCTCCCCCCTTGCACCTCACATCACTCCCCCCCGCACCTCACATCACTCCCCCCCGCACCTCACATCACTCCCCCCCTGCACCTCACATCACTCTCCCCCCTGCACCTCACATCACTCTCCCCCTGCACCTCCAATCACCCCCCCTGCACCTCCAACAACCCCCACTGCACCTCCAACGACCCTCCCCTGCACCTCCAATGACCCCCCCTGCACCTCCAATGACCCCCCCCTGCACCTCCAATGACCCCCCCTGCACCTCCAATGACCCCCCCCGCACCTCCAATCACCCCCCCGCACCTCCAATCACCCCCCTGCACCTCCAATAACCCCCCTTGCACCTCCAATCACCCCCCTTGCACCTCCAATCACCCCACTTGCACCTCCAATCAGCCCCCCTGCACCTCAAATCACCCCTCCTGCACCTCCAATCACCCCCCTTGCACCTCAATCACCCCCCCTGCACCTCCAATCACCCCCCTGCACCTCCAATCACCCCCCTTGCATCTCCAATCACCCCCCTTGCATCTCCAATCACCCCCCCTGCACCTCCAATGACTCCCTGCACCTCCAATGACCCCCCTGCACCTCCAATGACCCCCCTGCACCTCCAATCACCCCCCCTGCACCTCCAATCACCCCCCCTGCACCTCCAACCACCCCCCCTGCACCTCCAATGATCTCCCCTGCACCTCCAATCACCCCCCCCTGCACCTCCAATAACCCCCCCCCCTGCACCTCCAATCACCCCCCCCCCTGCACCTCCAATCACCCCCCCCCCTGCACCTCCAATCACCCCCCCCTGCACCTCACATCACCCCTGCACCTCACATCACCCTTCCTGAACCTTACCTCCCTGCACCTCACCTCACCCCCGGGACCACGGGGAATCGCTGCCATTTTTTTTTTTTTTAAGTTTTTTTTTATTGAACACTGTCTTCCTTTATATTATTTTATATACCGTTTGTCATGTTGTTTATAGATTTAGTTTCATTTAGTTATATTTGATTATTCATGTGGTTTTTGTTCATTGTAACCGAACCCGGATCTGTGACGCATATGTACTGAGGTGGGGTTGGATCCCCTCGGTTATTTCTTGTTTTATTAATAAATAATTTACTATATTTTAATCTCTGGTGCGCATTGTGTGCATTTTTCTTCTTGCCTGCACAGTGCTTCAGATGCTGCATCTGAAAAAATGCCGGTGGATCGGGATGTGAGGTAGGGAAGTGACGTCCGCGCCGGAACTTTATTGCCACGCCTCCAAATATTCATTGCCACGCCCCCAAATCGCGCCCGCTGCATACCCTGCAAAGCCATAAAAAAGCTCAGGCTTCAGCAAGTGTATTGCAGCGTGTGTGCGCCTTCCCTCCGTCTGAAATACTATAGACCTGCACAACTCGTAAAGCGAGAAGGGCCAAAATGCTCCAAGGAAAAAAAATTTGGGCCGCACGGGTAAAATCATCATCATCATCATCATCTCTCCTCCAGCACCTCTCATCATCATCATCCTCATATCTGCCCCAGAACCCCTCACTATCAACCTTTGCGATACTCCCCATCTATCTCTCATACCCCCATCTCTCCCCCTCACCCACACACATAATACTCCCTCTCCACAAACACACAATACCCCCCTGCACACCACACACATCCCACCCCCCTGCACCTCACATCCTTCTCCCCCCCTGCACCTCACATCACTCTCCCCCCCTGCACCTCACATCACCCTCGGGACCGCGGGAATCGCTGCCATTTTTTTTTTAAAGTGTATTTTTTTTAATTTTTTTTTTTTTAAATCTCATCGCGGGCCACACAGAGAGGCCGGGCGGGATGCACGGAGAGGCCGGGGCGGGATGCACGGAGAGGCCGGGCGGGATGCACGGAGAGGCCGGGGCGGGATGCACGGAGAGGCCGGGGCGGGATGCACGGAGAGGCCGGGGCGGGATGCACGGAGAGGCCGGGCGGGATGCACGGAGAGGCCGGGGCGGGATGCACGGAGAGGCCGGGCGGGATGCACGGAGAGGCCGGGGCGGGATGCACGGAGAGGCCGGGCGGGATGCACGGAGAGGCCGGGGCGGGATGCACGGAGAGGCCGGGGCGGGATGCACGGAGAGGCCGGGCGGGATGCACGGAGAGGCCGGGGCAGGATGCACGGAGAGGCCGGGGCGGGATGCACGGAGAGGCCGGGCGGGATGCACGGAGAGGCCGGGGCGGGATGCACGGAGAGGCCGGGCGGGATGCACGGAGAGGCCGGGCGGGATGCACGGAGAGGCCGGGCGGGATGCACGGAGAGGCCGGGGCGGGATGCACGGAGAGGCCGGGCGGGATGCACGGAGAGGCCGGGGCGGGATGCACGGAGAGGCCGGGGCGGGATGCACGGAGAGGCCGGGGCGGGATGCACGGAGAGGCCGGGGCGGGATGCACGGAGAGGCCGGGGCGGGATGCACGGAGAGGCCGGGGCGGGATGCACGGAGAGGCCGGGCGGGCCGCACGGAGAGGCCGGGGCGGGATGCACGGAGAGGCCGGGGCGGGATGCACGGAGAGGCCGGGGCGGGATGCACGGAGAGGCCGGGCGGGCCGCACGGAGAGGCCGGGGCGGGATGCACGGAGAGGCCGGGCGGGATGCACGGAGAGGCCGGGGCGGGATGCACGGAGAGGCCGGGGCGGGATGCACGGAGAGGCCGGGGCGGGATGCACGGAGAGGCCGGGGCGGGATGCACGGAGAGGCCGGGCGGGCCGCACGGAGAGGCCGGGCGGGATGCACGGAGAGGCCGGGCGGGATGCACGGAGAGGCCGGGCGGGCCGCACGGAGAGGCCGGGCGGGCCGCACGGAGAGGCCGGGCGGGATGCACGGAGAGGCCGGGCGGGATGCACGGAGAGGCCGGGCGGGCCGCACGGAGAGGCCGGGCGGGATGCACGGAGAGGCCGGGGCGGGATGCACGGAGAGGCCGGGGCGGGATGCACGGAGAGGCCGGGGCGGGATGCACGGAGAGGCCGGGGCGGGATGCACGGAGAGGCCGGGCGGGCCGCACGGAGAGGCCGGGGCGGGATGCACGGAGAGGCCGGGCGGGATGCACGGAGAGGCCGGGGCGGGATGCACGGAGAGGCCGGGGCGGGATGCACGGAGAGGCCGGGGCGGGATGCACGGAGAGGCCGGGGCGGGATGCACGGAGAGGCCGGGCGGGCCGCACGGAGAGGCCGGGCGGGATGCACGGAGAGGCCGGGCGGGCCGCACGGAGAGGCCGGGGCGGGATGCACGGAGAGGCCGGGGCGGGATGCACGGAGAGGCCGGGGCGGGATGCACGGAGAGGCCGGGCGGGATGCACGGAGAGGCCGGGGCGGGATGCACGGAGAGGCCGGGCGGGATGCACGGAGAGGCCGGGGCGGGATGCACGGAGAGGCCGGGCGGGATGCACGGAGAGGCCGGGGCGGGATGCACGGAGAGGCCGGGGCGGGATGCACGGAGAGGCCGGGCGGGCCGCACGGAGAGGCCGGGCGGGCCGCACGGAGAGGCCGGGGCGGGATGCACGGAGAGGCCGGGCGGGATGCACGGAGAGGCCGGGGCGGGATGCACGGAGAGGCCGGGGCGGGATGCACGGAGAGGCCGGGGCGGGATGCACGGAGAGGCCGGGGCGGGATGCACGGAGAGGCCGGGGCGGGATGCACGGAGAGGCCGGGCGGGATGCACGGAGAGGCCGGGGCGGGATGCACGGAAAGGCCGGGCGGGATGCACGGAGAGGCCGGGCGGGATGCACGGAGAGGCCGGGGCGGGATGCACGGAGAGGCCGGGCGGGATGCACGGAGAGGCCGGGGCGGGATGCACGGAGAGGCCGGGCGGGCCGCACGGAGAGGCCGGGGCGGGATGCACGGAGAGGCCGGGCGGGCCGCACGGAGAGGCCGGGCGTGCGGCCTTTATTGCTTATGTCTGATTATGGAATACTGATCAGAATTTGTGCTATCAATTTGACTTTGCCATTCCTTTTTTGCATAGATATACTATCTGATATTATTTGATTGTTTATTTACATATTATGCATTGTAATTATGGTTTGTTCTTCTGTATTGCAACTCCTTTATTTATACTCTCTCTCTTCACAACATTTTCTTCTTTCTTCCTTTTTCTTCTTTTCTTTACTTATCCTCTGTTTCTATTCTTTCTGCAAGACAAAATCAATCAATTAATTATTTCAAACAGCTGTCTTGCATGACAGGGATGCATGTTATATACTCCAGACCTCCCCTATCTCACTACTCCTTGAGAAAGCGCCATAGTGGGCGTGAAACGCGTGGGAGAGTACCCTTGTACTGTTTGTCTATTTTGTTTTTTTATGTAGTCTAATAAATTAGGTTTTAATTCTCCTGCTGGTGAGTCCTACTTTTTCTGGGAGCGGATGGATATGGATCTTTTTTTGTGCACCTCGTTACTGTGAGAGGATCTACACACCACCACCGGATGCCACAGGGAGACGTCTCCACACGTCGGGGCTACATTGGATTTCCAGGGAGCCAGGAGGTGTATGATCGTGAGCAACTTGTACTCCAAACACCGGGCGCAACTGGGGTGAACCGAAGGGAGACTGAGCGAGTTGGTTCTCACGGACTGTCCCCCGCATGTGTTCCTTTGCCCCCCTTGCCTTCCCTGTGTTCCTGCACTGCAAGTGCACCCCTTTAACCCGCATATTCCGGTGTATGCTCCTGTTACTTTAAATGAATTATTACTGCTGCTGCTAGCAATATTGACCGTTACTCTTTAGAGCTTGTACACGTTTTTTTTCAGAATCCACCTCCCTAACTAAGGTTGCATCAGCTCTACTCAGAGGCTGATGGCTCCCCTTCTCCAACGGCCAATTGATATAGGCTCTCTCTGTCACCCTGGGCCAGCCAGGTGACAGACTCAGCAGACTCTAACTCTGGACTGAACTCTTAACTCTGACACACACTTCTACTAAATAGGAAGTGCACTGCTCTTTATGATATTGGCAGGCACTGCCCCTGTGTCTCTGCCTTCCACACAGGGTCAGGTACCAATTTCAGGAATGTCCCGTTATTAACGTAAACACAACAGAGTTCCAGGGATCGAGCATTAAGACTGTAAGCTCTCCAGGCCAGGGATTTCCTTTCCTATTGTCTGATTTTGTTTGTTGCACTTATTGTACTACAATTCCCTGTACTTGCCTCTCTTATAAAGCGCTATATAAATAAAGATTTCCATACATAATATATCTTAATGCATCTTAAGACACCTTAGAGTTCCCTCTATAAGACACTTTATGGTCCACTCAAGTGAATAGTCTGTAAGGAGTCTAAGGCTGCGTCCATAGAAGGACAAGCAGCGCTGAGGCGTGCGGACGCTCCGCGCTGAGCCCCTGCATCCTCAATGAGGATGCCTTGAGAGGGGGCTCATGCGAGCGTCCGCGGGCGTGCTCAGGCTTTGGAGTTTTCAGCCGAGCGCCAAGCTGTTTTTCAGCGCGCTGTCGGCTGAAAACATCCAATCAGCCTTAAGCAGTGTCAACGTCACGGCGCCGTGACATTGACGTCAGTGCGTCACGGGCGATTGGCCCAGCGACGTCACTGCCCCGTCTCCAACCACCTCCCCCCCGCTCCCTTGGCGCACGCTGGCTCGCCTGCAAGTCCGTGGAATCGGGCTGACTTAAGCAGGCGAGCCTCAGCGTTAGCGCGCATCCGCTCTCCCCACCCCTCTATGGCCCGGGCCTTAGTTACTGTACAGCATTGTAAAGTGCCTTGCTGGCCTAGTACAATTTAGTAAATATCCTAAACAATGTCGTCTTAGGCAAAATGTTGCTGATCTTTGCTCTAAAAATGACTATGAACTAAAGAGAAATAACAATCTCCCTTGTGAGCACATTCACATGTCTCAGACAGGTCTGCAACCCTGCTTTTCACCATTATCCCATACAGCTTCCACTGCAGCCAGGGACTCTGGGAAATGACATGCAAATGAGCACAGTGTCACCTTTTGCTTCAAATCTATTTTAAATGAAATTAGCCTTGTACTTCTGGTGGAGAGAGTAGGGGTTTGGTGCTTTATACGTTACATATTATTAAATGTTAACATCAAACAAATATTGTCATTATGTTTGGTGCTACTTATTTCTTTTTCATTAGGATTTATTTATTCATCTTTCATTATTATTATTTACTAGCTGAGAGACCCGGCGTTGCCCGGGATGTAAATGCGTAATAGGTAGTATTATTTATAACTCGTGGAACAATAGGTGAGTATTTGTTGTAAAGGTTTCGGGGGGGGGGGGAGAAAGGGGAGCGGGGGGGGGGAGAAAGGGGAGCGGGGGGGGGGAGAAAGGGGAGCGGGGGGGGGAGAAAGGGGAGCGGGGGGGGGAGAAAGGGGAGCGGGGGGGAGAAAGGGGAGCGGGGGGGAGAAAGGGGAGCGGGGGGGGGGGAGAAAGGGGAGCGGGGGGGGGAGAAAGGGGAGCGGGGGGGGGAGAAAGGGGAGCGGGGGGGGGAGAAAGGGGAGCGGGGGGGGGGAGAAAGGGGAGCGGGGGGGGGGGAGAAAGGGGAGCGGGGGGGGGAGAAAGGGGAGCGGGGGGGGAGAAGGGGAGCGGGGGGGGAGAAAGGGGAGCGGGGGGGGAGAAAGGGGAGCGGGGGGGAGAAAGGGGAGCGGGGGGGGAGAAAGGGGAGCTATTTAGTTTGCTGCTTTATACGTTACATATTATTAAATGTTAACATCAAACAAATATTGTCATTATGTTTGGTGCTACTTATTTCTTTTTCATTAGGATTTATTTATTCATCTTTCATTATTATTGTCAGTGTTCGACAAATCACCCAAAAATCTACTAGCCCAACCAAAAAAATCTACTCTCCCCTAGCCCCGCCCCCAACCCCGCTTTAAAATAAAACACATTTAATAAATTCCTAGTCAAAACAACATTTATTTTTGACATAAATGTATGCTGCTCCACATGCCAGGGGATCAGGCAGGAGTTGCGGGAGGATTGGGGGGCCAGCGGGGGGATGGGGGGGCCAGCAGGAGGATGGGGGGGCCAGCGGGAGGGTCGGGGGACCAGCGAGAGGATCGGGGGGCC
The DNA here is from genome assembly GCF_040206685.1 of Ascaphus truei. NCBI lineage: Eukaryota > Metazoa > Chordata > Amphibia > Anura > Ascaphidae > Ascaphus > Ascaphus truei. The sequence goes on from NW_027456820.1 coordinate 192,784, forward strand.
AGCGGGGGGTCAAGGTGCCAGCGGGAGGATCGGGGGGCCAGCGGGAGGATCGGGGGGCCAGCGGGAGGATCAAGGGGCCAGCGGGAGGATCGGGGGGCCAGCGGGGGAGTCAAGGTGCCAGCGGGAGGATTGGGGGGCCAGCGGGAGGATCGGGGGGCCAGCGGGAGGATTGAGGGGCCAGCGGGAGGGTGGGGGGGGGGGGGCAGCGGGAGGGTGGGGGGGGCAGCGGGAGGATCGGGGGGCCAGCGGGAGGATCGAGGGGCCAGCGGGGGGGGGGGGTCAAGGTGCCAGCGGGAGGATCGGGGGGCCAGCGGGAGGATCGAGGGGCCAGCGGGGGGGGGGGGGCGGGTCAAGGTGCCAGCGGGAGGATCGGGGGCCAGCGGGGGGGTCAAGGTGCCAGCGGGAGGATTCGGGAGGCCAGCGGGAGGATCAAGGGGCGATCGGGGGGCCAGCGGGGGGGGTCGAGGTGCCAGCGGGAGGATCGAGAGGCCAGCGGGAGGGTGGGGGGGGGGCAGCGGGAGGGTCGGGGGGCCAGCGGGGGGGTCAAGGTGCCAGCGGGAGGATCGGGGGGCCAGCGGAAGGATCAAGGGGCCAGCGGGAGGATCGGGGGGCCAGCGGGGGGTCAAGGTGCCAGTGGGAGGATCGGTGGGCCAGCGGGGGGGTCAAGGTGCCAACGGGAGGATCGGGGGGCCAGCGGGGGGGTCAAGGTGCCAGCGGGAGAATCGGGGTGCCAGAGGGTCGATCTGGGGGCCAGCGGGAGGATGGGGGGGGGGGCAGCGGGAGGATCGGGGGGGCCAGCGGGAGGATCGGGGGGGGAAGCCGGACAGGTGCACGGCCGCCAACCTCCCCGATGGGAAACGTGGCAAGCCGCGCGTGCGCCCAGGCTGCAGCCAGGAGGGGGGTCAGGGGGAGGTCAGGCAGCCAGACATTCGGGGATTAGTTGCGCAGAGAACGGTGGTGAGCAGGGAACAGCCGCACTGCCACACCAACCTCCCTGATGGGCACCCACTCTCTCGCTCAGACCCTCAGACCCACTCTCTCGCTCAGACCCACTCTCTCGCTCAGACCCTCAGACCCACTCTCTCGCTCAGACCCTCAGACCCACTCTCTCTCTCAGACCCTCAGACCCACTCTCTCTCTCAGACCCTCAGACCCACTCTCTCTCTCAGACCCTCAGACCCACTCTCTCTCTCAGACCCTCAGACCCACTCTCTCGCTCAGACCCTCAGACCCACTCTCTCGCTCAGACCCTCAGACCCACTCTCTCGCTCAGACCCTCAGACCCACTCTCTCGCTCAGACCCTCAGACCCACTCTCTCTCTCAGACCCTCAGACCCACTCTCTCTCTCAGACCCTCAGACCCACTCTCTCTCTCAGACCCTCAGACCCACTCTCTCTCTCAGACCCTCAGACCCACTCTCTCTCTCAGACCCTCAGACCCACTCTCTCTCTCAGACCCTCAGACCCACTCTCTCTCTCAGACCCTCAGACCCACTCTCTCTCTCAGACCCTCAGACCCACTCTCTCTCTCAGACCCTCAGACCCACTCTCTCTCTCAGACCCTCAGACCCACTCTCTCTCTCAGACCCTCAGACCCACTCTCTCTCTCAGACCCTCAGACCCACTCTCTCTCTCAGACCCACTCTCTCTCTCAGACCCTCAGACCCACTCTCTCGCTCAGACCCTCAGACCCACTCTCTCTCTCAGACCCTCAGACCCACTCTCTCTCTCAGACCCTCAGACCCACTCTCTCTCTCAGACCCTCAGACCCACTCTCTCTCTCAGACCCACTCTCACTCTCAGACCCACTCTCACTCTCAGACCCACTCTCAGACCCACTCTCACTCTCAGACCCACTCTCACTCTCAGACCCACTCTCACTCTCAGACCCACTCTCACTCTCAGACCCACTCTCACTCTCAGACCCACTCTCACTCTCAGACCCACTCTCACTCTCAGACCCACTCTCACTCTCAGACCCACTCTCACTCTCAGACCTACTGTCACTCAGACTGTCAGACGCACTCTGTCAGACCCTCTCTCTCTCTGACACCCTCTCTCTCTCATACACACTCTCTCTCTCTGTCTCTCTCTCAGACACACACTATCCCTCTCTCTCTCAGGCCCGGGCCATAGAGCACTCAGCGTCGCTGAGGCGTGCTGAGCCGCGCTGAACAGATGCAGAACGCCGCTGCATCTGTTATCAACGCGGCTATA